>NC_052613.1:18941693-19176604 GCF_016545825.1 Eucalyptus grandis
ATAATCCTCCCGTCAAAATGATTAATATTGTTACATCTTATCCCTGACCAAGAAGGAAAGAGAAATGGGTTTGCTTGTACCAAGTATGAGGGCAAAGCCCACGAGGAATGATTTCTTTTATCATCCTTGCCAGAAGAAAACGATACAAATAACATACACGTGAGAAGAACCAGTTGGACATCTTTCTTGCCAAATGACGTGAAGGAAATCGTCTTCTGATCTCGTCGACTCTTTCAAATGCTCTTCTAGTCCGTTGTCTACATATAAATCTACGACATAATCATGAAATTTGTCAGTCCATCAGGCACAGTGCATGATGATGATGATGACACGGTGAACAGATCGCATGGTAAACTGCAATTTCCGTGCGGAAACTAAACTCGAAACGCTCGCATTGACGTAGAGATTACGATACGAGAGCAGTCAACTCAAGTACATTTCAGATAAGATCAGCGATTGGACAGCACATCCTCTCGTCACGAATTTCGTAGTGCAAAAAACGAGATGAATAAAAAACGTAGTTTATCATTTGAATGTTCAAGTCCGATGACTGCGCGTCAAAGATGAGAACGCTTTGTGCCAAAATTGGACTCAGCTAGCATGATTAGGCCGTCAAACGGAGGTGAAATCAATTGGAGAATTCAGCATGTGGCATTGGAATAGACCTAAACCTACCAGTTTAAGGAAGTGGGGGAACATTTCAACGGCTTGAGGGGTAGGTTTTTTTTCTCAATTGAGGTGGACTGAGACTGATTGGTGTGACCTTTGAACTGGCCGTTGATTTGCAGATTCAAACCTTGACTGTTAGAAGATGAGGTCCTTCTTTTTTATAATTTAGGGTACTTCTGAGAATACATATGATGTAGAAAGGCGGCGCCCGTAATTCAGAGAATTAGAGCATGTAATTTCAAATGTGGTGTCAGGAGTTTGAATCCCTCTTTGCCCACCACGGCCAAAAAGGGGAAGGATCTTTAGAACAACCTTGTCATTATTGAAAATTCTGTCATTTGTCGAGCACTGTACTTTGGCAATATTTCAAAAGTAAAATTTATCATTTAGAATGGTTTTATGTGTAAACTAGAATGCAAAGGTGATTAACATTCAAATAACATAAACAAAATGATCGGCTCATTACATGATGTACATTGATTCAACGCATAAATGATCAATACAGGATCTAAACTTTTTTTGCCCAATCTAATGCTTGAACTTCAAAAATCTGATAAATGCATTTCTTTCATTAAAATTTCTAACATTGTTAGCTAACTTGGCCATAGTTTATGTTGAGTTCATGAAGTTTTGCTGACTTGGAAAACAACTAGTTATTTTGGCCTAATAGACACTAACGTGGCAATCCACATAAAAATAAAATAAAAAACTAAAAACTAAGTAATGTGGCGATATACCTAATAGAATGATCACATTGAGCAAATTTTTGGAAGTTCGAGGCTGAATTGATTAACATAAAAGATCGTGAATTACATTGAATATCAAACAAAAGTTCAGAAACCATCTGTTCGATTAACCATGACCTATCCTCCATTAACAAGGAGGCAAACGAGCAATTTCAAATTGATACTTGGTCGCGGCTTTAGTCGGTTAAGACTGTAAGGGGAAGCTAGATCCCTTTCACTCCAAGGTTGACAAAATGGCCAAAGCGACCATCCAGAATCTGATATATTCCTAATCCATCTATAATACATATATGAGTAGTTAAACCAAAAGCGATCATGTAAATAACTAAAAGGCTACGAAAAACAAAACCCCAGGGTGGGGAATGTAAGTATGTGTAAGGGAGAGAGAGGAATGCAGACAGAAGTCGGCTGCTACCCATATCATAACGAGGATCACCAGCCCTACGCCGTCACACTCAAGCGAGGGTTCATGATAATAGCCATCTTGAATGTGAGGGCTGCCAACCCTTGCCACCTTGTTTGGGCAAGAGTCTGCGACCATAGTCATTGTGGATATGAAGGCCACAACCCCTCACCAAGCCCAGCCACCACCATTTGCTTGATCTCCAAGTAAGGGTTATGAGCGGCGTGAGAACTAGAAATCTCTTAAGGAGGAGGGTGAAACTAAACTTAAAAGTTCAACTAATATTTGTTATTAATACCATTTAGGGAACAATACCACGTAATAAATCAAAATCAAAATCAAAATTAAAAAGGAAAGAAAGATGAGTGTAGCAAAAAGTATTTTATTTTTTGATTGAAAGTACAATACCAGAGAGCATTATTCAGATATTCCTGAGTAGTGAACTTTTTGAAGTTCACTTTATGAAGTATCATCTTGTTCAAAAAGAATAATTACTATATTAGTACTTCAATTAAAATAAAATAAAATAACTTAATTTCATCAAATGTTTGAGTTGTCGCATCAAATTATAAATGATCAATAAATATATCTTATCTCATCGTTTATCATGAAAAATAATTAAAAAATTTCACATTAAGAAGAAATGAAGAGATAGCCAAAATAAGAAAAAGAGAATGGGCTATTGATCCGTTGCAGTGGCCACTCAACATGAAATTCAAAGGGGTGAGGTCAGTGAAAACCTTTTGAATTTTCTTTTTTCTTTTCTTTTCTGGTAGTAGAGAGAAAAGAATTTAACGTTTGACCTTTTGGACCTATTGTGGTAAAGTTGTATGTCATCAATTTGGTCTTTAGTCAGCATGGAATCACAATCCACGTCAGCGTTTCTATCCTTTTTCAGATAATCCTAAGATCAATACTAAATAAACATTTAGGGAGCAATGTCTTTACTCCCATAAGGACTCAAAAGACAACAAAGCTAAACAATTAGGTAATATTAAGGGTTCGTTTATTTTGCTAAAAGTTTCGCTATAAAGAAAAATATTTTTCATATGTCTTCATTTGTTTAGTGATTTAAGGAAAACAATTTCTTTTCTGTCAAGAGGAGATATCATTTCTCCTCCCAACCTAAGCTTGTTGTTTTCAGTTCACAAAAATATTTTCTATAAATCGATTATCTTTCCATTATCCAATTACCGAAAAGTCAAAAAACAATTTTCCGATATAATTTTCCTTCAAACAAATGGACGGAAACTTCATCTTCAATTCTTGGTTAAAACGTACCTCAAGCAAGAACCAGACAGAAGATGTCTTTTGGGCCAGGGACGCATTGATCGGTCCAATTTCGGGCCACCCAGTTTACCAGCTTCAGTTCTAGCCTGGAAAGCCCAAAACCGGCCTACAAGCCATGCGCAGATCTCTTGCAAACCCAAGTCGCACGCACCCAAACCCCAAAGCAAAATAGAATTTAGCGTAGTGAATAGCAAATCCCCGAAATCAACGAGCTCTAGCAAGTCGATGTCCAGAGTCGATTTAGAGGCCGGAAACGAAACTCGTCCATCAATGACTTTGCTCGAGTCGTGTAATTTCGCAACTGGTACATGTGGGCCTCGCAACTGGGTGGCGACTAAAATTTATAATCCCGTCAATTGAGGTCAGGATGCACCAAGCTTTGACTGAAACTTGTATAGTACTCTTTTCTTTTACAATCAGGTTGATGATTTGGTAACTACACATATTTAAATCTTGCAGTTCAGTGCATGGAAAAATAAAATAAAACGGAGAGAACTTTTTTATAAACAAGCCAAGCCCAAAATGCATTGGCCCGTTTAGACTATCGACCCAATTGGTTGGACTTGGAAAGCTCGGGCCGGGCCGGGCCACGATTTGTGTAAAGGATCCACAACCACAAGTGCCAAGGCCACATTCATCTTTCCATAAATTTTTCTAGCATTCAACATCGTGCATGGTACAAGCCAAATTCTCTCTCTCTCTCTCTCTCTCTCTCTCTCTCTCTCTCTCTCTCTCTCTCTCTCTATTTGAGAGTTTAAACTCACTTGATCTAATTCTAGTTTTTTATTCTCTCTCAATCTAGATCATTGAGTTTAATGAATATACTTTTGGAAATTCAATACCCATCTGCTCTGTTCAATTAGAAATTCTCTATTTCTAGTATCAATGATGATCGCAAAAGTTTTGGTGTCTCGTTAAATTACAAAATTTTCTCCTCCACATATTATATATGTGTTTGTTTAACCTACTCTAATTATCTCCATACGACAATGGTGTAGAGGAACCTAGACCTTGGCGCGCATTACCAACTCATGCCATAATTGTTGGAGAATGAATTTTTGGCATATGCTCATTATTAACAAAACCACAAGATCCAATAATCAACTATTGATTTTGTTTGATTGATTTGTTTTTGTAGAACAATTTTGTACTTAACTTTGTTGGTGCCATTAAACCTCTTTGTTTTCTAGATCTGGTTTTGTTTTTCGATATTTATGCTTTGTTTCAATTTTCTTTACCATGAAAACTATGTACTACTTCTATATCTTTCGAGTAATTGAGTACAATTTTCTTTTGACCCAAAAAAAAAATGATATGAGTTTTTTTGGTCTTTTTAAAATTTAAAATTTGATGGGTTTGAATTGGTCAAACCAACATTTAATAACTTGTACATAGGATTGTAGGTCCAAAGTGTGAGAGGCTATGTAGGTCGAAGGTGTGAGACAGTTGAGTCCATTTGAAAAATGAACTATACATCGACCTCATTAGCTATAAGTAAGACCGAAGGGAAACACACACTGTCATATTAAACATATTTATGGAGTGTCGGGCTCTCATAACTAATTGATTGGCATAAATTTGCTAGTGATAACTATTCCATCAAGGAGTAATTATTAGATAAATTTATTCAATGTGCTTTAGACAGCCGTGGATCATTAGATCCCATGGAAAATAATTTTCAAACATTTCAAATTTGTATGATGATCGATAATTTCTCGCTAGAAGCTAAAAGTAGATACCGAAAGATGTAAAACCATATAAATTTAATACAAAAAAATTCGTGATAGTCTCGTGCATTATTGGGTACTTCGAAATTTAAATAAGCAAAATGGTTTTCTTGAAATATGTTATTTCGCATTTCCCAATATATCTCACCTACTTTCGGCGGCTTTAGACACAGATCCATTTCTTCCGAAATTTACACATGCTATCCTAGGCAGCTCTCTCCTAATAAAGAACTATATATTTTCTTTTAAAAATGAAAAATAAAAGCACAATATAAATTTATCTGTTAAAAAACCATTTTTTTGTCGAAGTAAAAAAATCATTCAACCGATTTACGATCTTACATATCAATTTACATGCTTTAGATAATTTCATATTCAAAGTTAAGAATTTAAACATTTTTCCCATTCAGCAGTTTACGCATTTTGACTTTTTCAATCATAGCCACCTAAAACTTTCACAATTACCGTCCGTGATTCCGAAAATTTCATCACTATCTTTTTCAAATTCTGATCCAGAAAATGACAAAAAAATATTAGGGTTTCGCAAAGTCCAAGCATATAAATCCCCAAATTTATTTTTTTATTTCGTCGAAATAAATCCCCAAATTCCAGCCGTTAATAAAAGTTTCAAAAAAGCAAAAGCAGCCGGTCCCGTCACCTCCTCGTTTTAATCATAACAAAAAAAAATCGAAAGTTGCTTTTCTCAACCGGCGCGGGGTGGGACCAATTAGCACTGAAAAAATCACGGACGCTGAATTGACCAAATTGACCTTCCCGTCAAAAAGACGTTACAAACAAAAAAATATAAATTAAAAGAAAAAAAAAATCACAAGAGCTGCAAGGACTCCATTCTCCTTTTAATTTTCTGCTATTATTTATTGCTTTTGCACCTGTCCCATCTAAACGCAGAGGCTCCTCCTCGGATTCCATTTTCCAAAGGGCAGAAAAAAATAATATATTAAGGGGTTAAAACGACAAAAAAAAAACTCTAAAAAATGCCTATATTAATACAAATATCTTTGAATTTTCTTGTCACTAAAAATCATAAAAAAAATCTCTATTTTTTTTTTGTTACAAAAAATCCCGAACTCATATTACAAATAGAGAACATTTATATCATATAAAATTTAGATTTTTTCACACGGAAAAATTAAAGATATCTATGTGGGTAAATTTAAAAAAATTTACAATAAAAAATTGAGATATTGATATCACGATCTGCATCGTTTTTGTGATATTTGGCTGAATTTAAAAAAGCAAAAAATACACCAATAATGCAAGTTGCAAGAAAAAAAATTGCAATCTGTCATCATGGCCCCCACCAACCACGGGAGACGAGCCCTTCACATGATCCACGTCCGGCCCTGACTCGCCCTTTCAGCGACACCACACGACGCGACCATAGGGGGGCGGATAAGACTTGAGCAGACAAGGACCACAGAGGATGTCGTCATTTCTCTTTCTATTTCTTATTAAATTAAATCTTGTGATTCCGTCGAAAATCAAACCAAACCAAAATCAAAGCCGACCTACTCCGGCGACCGTGACCGAGCACCAAAACCGATGAACTTGTCAAAACCCATCGAAAGGGCTGAGAGAGATGAGATCAAGCTCGCCAAAAGAGGAAGATCCATCCATGGTAGGTGGCAAGATTTGGCATTTGACACTGTAATTATTGAGAACGAGAATTATTGAAACAGAAAGATGACCATATCATTATAGCAGGGTGAGGCCAGGTATACCATCGTGAGGACTTAAAGACCTTAATTACCACCATCCCCCTCTTCAAGCTGGGGAAGTTATAAGATGGCAGAGGAAAAGAAAACCAAGAGTCATGAAATTGGGGATTGAATTGAATTTGTATTTTCCATCATTTTTCTCTTAATTTCTTTGTCAGGAGATTGGGTTGAAGGCAGAGGAATAGAAAACCAACAGACTTGTGAATCGGATTGAATTGAATTTTCCATTACTTATTTCACTCAATTCTCTTTGTCAGAAGATGTGGGTCTTTCCCAGTCCTTCACCATCTCCACCACAAAAGATGTCTCCACACCAAACAACGTAAGAAAAAAAGGGCACTGGACTCATCATGAAACGGCCAGAGAACAAGGAGTAGCACAGGAGAAAAGAAAGACATGGAGGAGTAATAGTCGCAAGTCGGGCCAACAAATTTCCTAAAGTCATCTTCTTTAATTACACAGCCAAGGGACCATATACATAAGAGGCCTCTTTCAGACACTAGAAAAGATCATAAATCATCCACTTTAACACCTTAGACAACAACACCCTCCTCCCCTACTATAACCAAACAACAACCTAATTTTCCCCAAACTCGTTACAAACTCAAACTCGAACTCAACCCCCATCTTTTTCTCTTTTTCTTTTTTTTTCTCGCCTTTATTTTAATTCCTTTCCCACTTCAACTACAAGCTACAAGACCCTAAAGAAGATAACCCATCAACCCCAAATTACAATAACGTCACCACACAAGACCCACCCACAAGATAGAAAAGATATAATGATACAGATGATGTGAAGATCTAGCCAAAGACCACATCACCGAAGGAGGAGGAAGAAAGAAGACTGCAAATTTACTGAATCGTCCCCCAAGCCAATTTCTCCGATATAGAGATCCATCCAATCCCACCCGCTTTTCAAAAAACTCGCGGCTGCGATCTGACCTCCGGGATATCGGAAGAAAATGCTCCGGCGACGAAACAAGGGACCTACGTAGAAAGAAGAGAGGGAAGAGAGTCTGATCCGGGCTCGGGCTCGGATCTAGCGAAACGGGTCTTCTTCTTCGGTCGAGGAACTTTCCTCAGTCGAGACGCAGCAGCCTCCGGAGATCTCTGGTCGCCGAGTCGTCGAAGGAGACGTGCTTCTTCTTCGAGAACGACGGGAGGGGGAGGGAGCTCGGCTCCGGCGACACCGCGAACGCCGATCCGGCGTACATGTCGCACCTCCTCCTCCCCGCCGCCGGCGCCGGCGCCGGGGACCTCAGATCCACGATCCGGACCTGCTTGGGGACCATCTCCGGGTCGGGGCCCAGCCGCTGCGTCCCGTCGCAGACGACCATGTCGCCCGACGCCGCCGCGACGACTGGCTCTTGATCTTCGAGTCCAGCGACTCGCCCCGCCGGAGAATCGTGACCTTCTCCATCACGAGGCCCGCGGACCTCGCCTGCTTGCTGAGGTCGTCGGAGCTGGACCTCGAGGAGGTCGACGGCTCCGACTGCGCGGGAACATACCGCTTCCTCTGCTGCTCCGGCTTCGCCGGCTGCGGCTGCTGCTGCTGGATCTGCTGCATCTGCTGCCTCCTGTTAGGCCTAGCGCTAGATCTGCTGCTGGGGTTAGAGTACGAGTTCCCATAGTTGCAGGCCTTCCGGCGAGGGTAAGACGCCGGGGAGACCCGGATCCTCTGGATCAGGCAGTCCTGGGGCCGCAACACCTCCGTGGCCATGGCTCTAACTCCAGATCCGGGACCTACCCAAGTCAACAAATCGAGGGAACAACAAGTCTAGACAGAAACTGGGGGTGGGAAAAGTCAAGTTAATCGCCGTAAATTTAAAATCTTTTTCGCTTCCTCCGACGCCGCCGTTCGTCGTTCGTTCGTGGTGGGAAGGAGGGGTGGGATTGGACGGTTTCTAGGGTACCTACGCTAACAATCTCTCGGACCCTTCTTCCTCAGGAGGCGGAAGGAGAAGAGGAGGAGGAGGGAAGGAGAAGGGGGTTGTGTTTTTGATGCTCTGTGCAGAGCAAGAACGGAGGAAGGGTTTTCTTTTGGCGGATATATGATGGGAGGAGAAGGCGAGGGGAGGAAGGTGGAGATATATAGGAGATGAGAGGCGAGCGGTGGGCGATGAAGAAGGAAAAAAGTTGTTTCCTCTCTCTTTCTTTCTCTCTCTACACCGACCTTCGCGCGTGGAAGGGTTAAATCCGGTCAAAATATTGAACATTTTAGAGAGAGAGAGAGCTGAGTCCGAGCTTCTATTCAAGTTCGAACAGCGAATTTTCCGTTTATTTTTTTTCGTTTTTTGTTTTTTTTTGGTAAAAAGTTTTTTTTTTCTTTACATACGTATGCTTTAATTAAAGAGTTAATACTCGAAAAACTCTAAATCGGTATATTTATGATAAATTTATTTCAAATTAAATCTCAAATTAATATATCTTTGAAAAATTTACTCCAAACTAGTATATTTGTAACAAATTTTTCCTATGTTAATTTTCATTAAATTTTACCGTTAAATTACTAAATTGAGTGACACGCGATAGTTGATTTGTGCACCAAATTACGATTTTATCACGATTATACACTTTTTGTGATTTTTTTGTATTAATTCAATTTAACGAAAAGTATATTTGTCACAAATATATCTATTTAGAGTTTTTGGCGTTAAATAATTAATTTTGGATAAATTTATCATAAATATTTTAGTTTGGGTTTTTTATATTCGGTTTGGGTAAATTTATCACAAATGTATTAGTTTGGGGCTTTTTTATACTCAAAAATTAGTTTTTAATCAATTTAACACATATGTACCAGTTTGGGGTTTTTCGAGTATTAAACTTTAATTAAAACAAAAAAGCCACTATAAATTATAAATTATGTTCATTGTAGTACATTTTGTATAGCGTGACACATTAGTCCAAATTTCTACTCATAACATCAAAAATTCCATACTTATTCTGAATAACATGTTTATCTATAAATTTGGTGTTGCAAGAAAAAGTTTGGAGTTTTTGTGTCGCCAAAAGAATTTGGAGTAAATGTGTCGCATGAGTACAAATTTTGGATTTTTAATGTCACCAAAAATAGCTTAAGATATATATTACAATGAGCAAAGTTTAGATTTTTTTTGTGACTTTTCCCCTAATTAATATAACTAATTCCATGAGTTGTTAAATTTTTTGTTGTGTTTTTAGAATTGGAGGGGGAGCTCAATTGATTCGGGTTTCGATTAATTGAATCAAGTCGAGCCCGAACTCATTGAACACTCATTCGAGTTGAACTCGCATTGAAAAATCAAGTTCAGTGTATATAAGTTGAATATCAATTTTCAAATGTTTGAATCCAAGTTGAGTATTGAACCATACCCAACCAACTCAATTACGTCACGAAAAGGGGGATAAAGTCTTTTCCTTGTCTCGTATGTAGAAGATACGTAATTTAAATTTGGCTCCAAGGGGAGATGCTATGATTTCAATGGTATAATGTGTTTCATTTAATGCTTCATTGTATTCAAATCGAACATTTAACCATTTGTCGCATCTAGTTTAAATTGATTATGACGTATGAATAAGATCCTTTTTTATGAAGAAAACTCGTCATTTTCAATGTGCTATTTTTCCGCACGTGAGGTATAATCAATGCATTGAAAATGAAATATAATTCATCATGTCTAAGAGTAAAGGTGATCAACAAAGAGGTGCCCTATTTAGGCCTATGAGATAAATGAGCCAGCTTGGGCAAAAGCCAAAAAAGCCCAAGGCGCCTATTTTCGGCTAAGCCTTGCTTGAAAATTCCTATGTAATTATAATAAAAGGTTAATATCACAAAAAATCTAAAATCGATACACATGTAACAAATTTAATTAAAATTAATTTTTTTATCACGAAAAATCTCAAATTGATACATGACAAATTTATCAAAAATTAATTTGTTGATAATAAAAAACATTTAACCAAAGATGTTTGTGATAAATTTACCCTTGATCAATTTTCGTTTAAATTTAATATCAAATTGCTAAAGAATGACATAAGATAGCCGACAAGTGTATCAATTAGGGTTTTACCCTCCATTTATCAAAAGCGTATCAATTTGGTGATTTTTCGTGATATTAATTCAATTTAATGGAAATTATATATTATCATAAATGTATCGGTTTAGGGTTCTATTAGGTCTATGTGATCAAAAAATTAATTTATGGTAAAATTGTCATAAGCGTACTAGTTTAGACTTTTTAATGATTAAATTATTTGGAATAAATTTATCACGAATGTATTGCTTTGAGGTTTTTCGTTGTCAAAAAATTGTTCGAGATAAATTTGTTATGAGTATACCTGTTTGGAGTTTTTTGTTATCAAAAAATTGTTCGGGGTATATTTATCATAGGTGTACCAATTTGGGATATTCATTATCAAAAAATTATTTGGAATAATTTGTCGGGGGTTGTATTGGCCTAAAGTTTTTCGTGATCAAAAAATTAGTTTTAAACAAATTTATTACATGTATATCAGTTTAGGGTTTTTTTTATAGTATTAATTATTATTATTATTATAATATGCTTAGATAGGAATTGTGAATCGAAATCTTAAAATCGTAAATAGTAAATCAAGGGTAGGATTGAATAGTAAGATACGCTAAAATAACTAAAACTATATTTTCTTAGCATAGAAACACATAAAGAAAGTAGAATAAGTTTTGATTGAAATTCACAACCAACTGCGAAGATGTCTTTAATATCGAGTACATGTTTAACAAACTAGCTAGACACAAGAAATTGCATAACATTATTCTTCATAAAAGATGTGACGTTTAGACACGAGGAGAGTATGTTTGTTTCATATCCCTTATTCTCGGTATGAAATTTAAAATTTAGCATAAAAAACCAATAGACGCACATCGAGTAAGTAGATTTAGTGGCGAATCAATAAATACGCTTGCGATTCATTGTTTGAAACTTAAATAAAATCACACCCTAAGATATTACAAATAATTTATGAAATTTGTTCAAATATGTAATGTTTAAATATTTAATTTATTCCATGTGATTCCTTTAAGTTTATTTTAACGATAGTTCGAAGACCAAATAATAAATCAAAAATTTATTGATCACATTGAATAAATTGCATGTTGGAATGAATTTGAAGGACTAGATTAAATAAATTAAATGTTCAGGATCACTTTATGTTATTTTCTTAATATGTTAATAACTATTCCAATGATCTAGAAGGAGTAAAAAAAAACAACCAGGGTAGAGAGGAAAAGAATATATGATGGATCCGCTACACATGAGCCCATTAAATATGGATCGTTAGATGAGGTGAGGCCCACGCGGAATTCATGTAATCTAACCGTTGGCATGAGTTGAGACCACGTGTGTTCAGTGCACATCAGGAATGCTCGAGAGAGATGTTGAGTCGCCGAGATGGAGTGAAGACTGGGAGCTGGGGACAGGTGGCGGTGACCAAGACTCGGGGTGTGGGGCCCCCGACGGAAACGGATTCCTTTCGTTTCCCTTACGGTGACGTTGCAACGTCGTGTCGTTTTGCCTGGACGAATCCCCGTTCCGCCCTTGTGCGTATGAATGAATATGAATGGGTCCCTCCTCTCTGTGGTCGTCCCTAGAGGACACAGCTATTCTCAAACATCAAGCCACCTGTCCATTCTTTTGTTTAAATTAATTTTTAAAACTTCGACCATTAAAAAATAAAAGAGATAGTGATAAAAAAATCTCAAAATTTTAGCTTAATATGTTATATGATTCATAACTTTTAATTTATTCAATGCAGTACTTAAATTTTAACCTAACATGCAACATGACTATTAAATTTTTAATTCGTTTAATATGATCATGAACTTTTGATTTATATTCAAATTAGTCATTGGATTATATAAAAATGTTCAATAATGTCCTCCACTTAAATTAATTGAAAGAAAATATTGAGCAATTTCATAAACTCTAAATATTAGGTTGAAAATGTATTAAAAGTTACAAGGACTGCAGTACATAAAATAAAAGTTAATGGATTATATTACATATTGAGTTGTAGTTTAAAAATTATTTATGTCAATTTTCCAAAAGAAAATGAACATAAAGTTTTGAAATCAACAGCTAAAATCTATCATTTTTCCCATTCAATGGCAGCAATTTACTTTCTCAATAAAAATTTAACAAAAACAATGTTGAAATTGTTGGATGATTAGAAATGAACATACGTATAGGTTTCTATTCTCAAGAGATTCAAAGTGTCGGACATCAATTGAAAACACGAAGTCCCAACTCCAAAATACTAAAAAAAGCGTAATCATGAGCTAAAAATAACTTCAAACGGATCATATGGTCAATTTTTCACTTTGAAAATCAAATTAAATAATTTAACATCCATTTGATTCCTGGAAAATGAATGGCCTATAAAGTATTTTCCTTAAATGATTGCCGGTATCCCATAAAATAAATAGTCAATGAAATTTTTTTTGGGTTAATACCATAGCAAATTTTGAATTGATATACGTGTAATCAATTTATCAATAATTAATTTTTTGACAACGAAAAACTTTAAATTTGTACACTTGCGACAAATTTATCTCAAATTATATATCTGCCTACAAAAATCCAAAATCAATATACTTATGACAAATTTACATTATGTTAGTTCACATTAAATTTTACTTTCAAATTATTAAATTGGATAATACGTGACAGTTAATGAATGTAGAAATTTAGCATTTTATTCTCTATTTGTCAGAAAAAAAATGATTTTTCATAGTAATAATTAAATTTAACATATGGTATATTTATTACAAATGTACTAGTTTATAATTTTTAGTGGTAAAAAAATTAGCTGGAAGTAAATTTGTCACAAGTATGCTAATTTAAGATTTTTCATAGTTGGAAAATTAGTTTTTGGTAAATTTATTACATATATACCAACTTGGGGTTTTCATGATCAAGAAGTCAGTTCATGTATAGCAATTTGGGATATTTTATAGTTAAAAAATAAATTTTGGTAAATTTATCGCAGGTGTACTAATTTTCATTTTTTTTAATTAATTTATGATAACCACCCGTGGTGGTGGCATAGTGGTTGGGCGCTGGTTCATTTCCCGAGAGGTCCAAAGTTCGAATCCCTATTTCGTCTGTCTTGTTGGAAATGAACCCACGATTTATCCGGAAAGTAAGGGTGGTGGTGACTCTATTCCCTCTAGGGTTCACTCCAAGCAAAGACAGGCGCACAGAGATTCTCCGGTTCACCAAAAAAAAAAATAATTTATGATATATATATATATATATTAAAAAATTAAAAAATAGATATTATAAGTGGTGCTAATAATATTTTTGGTAAATATCTTGAAAAACTCTAAACCTGGTATATTTATGACAAATTTATCTCAAAATATATTTTTTTACTATTAAAAACTCAAAATTGGTATACATTTAACAAATTTATTTCAAACAAATACATTTGTGATAAATTTACTCTTAGTTTTCGTTAAATTTTACTATCAAATTATTAAGTCAAATGACATGTGATAGTTGGTAATATATCAATTTGGATTTTATCTTTCTGTTTGTCATAATTTACAATTTTTGTGATTTTTTTATGGTATTAATTCAATTTAGGATATTATATATTTCTCACAAATTTATCAATTTTAGGTTTTTTGCGGTCGAATAAATTAGTTTGGGGTAAATTTGTCGTAAATATATAATTTATGATTTTTTATGGTTAGTCGGAGTAAAATTGTCACGGGTGTCTTAGTTTGAAATTTTTATAATAAAAAAATAGTTTAAAATAAATTTGTCATAGATGCATGAATTTGAGATTTTTCAGGATATTAATTATAATATTTTTAGAAAAAAATATTTTTAGAATTATTTATTTTCGCGATAAAGAATATATTTATTTTGATATTTGGAAAGTGGTTTCGCCAAATGGTTGATTTCTGGTGGACAAGAGAGATCACCCAGCGGCAGCAACCACGAAAGGCACCCACCCGAGAAGGACAAGACGGCGTCCCGTCCCATCCCATCCCATCCCATCCGGGCCCCACTGGTGTAAACCCCGACACGTCTTTTCTCGAATCCGGTGGACCGCGTCTTGGTTTTTCTATTTTTTTTTTTTTTTGTCGTTTCGATGACGTGCCCACGATAAATAATTATGGTGGTGGGGAGGTGGGGCCACCGCTGCCAGCTAGGCTTCCTAGGAAACATCGCTTGAGGAGCCGATGTTGACTAGGTCGTCCTTGGCGTGCGCGTGTGTACCCACTCCCGTCAAAGAAATTATTTGTTTTTTTTTTTTCTTTTTAGTTTTCCGTTAAAAATTCACTATTATTTTATGAAGTTTATTGCTGAGCGAAACTATTAAAAAAAAATAACTACTAAAAATATCAAAATATCCTATCTTGCTACATCTTCTAATTCCGAAGTCATGAGTTTGTACTCCGAGATTTCAATATAAGGTACCAAATTGCATTTGACATCGATTGTCATCCTAGCTTTATTTTGCAAAATCCAACTCTCCTTTCTCCAACGCCCACTTTTTACAATATTGAGTTTCTTGTACTACTTAAAAATTTCTTAATTAGAATATTTCAACTCTAACTGACTTTTATTAGGCTCGGCCACTGTTTTTTCTTGCCCTGTTGTCATCACCAGCCTCTAATGCGCGGCGATGGAGTGGGGATCGACATGGGGTCGATATTCCTCATATCCCCGACATTGACATAAAGAGTCGAAGTGAAATCCCTCCTTTTTTTTCTTTTTTTTTTTAATATTATTTGGTCGGTTTGGCTCATTGTTTTCTTTTTCTTACTTTCCTTTTGTTTCGAGGAGTTTTTCTCTTTTAATCTAATTCAGATTTAGAATTTTCTCTCTCTTCTGTTCTCGTGGAGGTTTCTATCCCGATCTAGTATGGATTTTGGGTTTTTTTTTTCTTTTTTTGTGTGTATGATTTCGGGGTTTTGCTTCTATTGAGTTTCATTGGTGTACAAGTACAATATTGAAGGAGGTCATAAGAGTTTTATAAAAGGTTTCGCTCTCACATGTGTTAGATTTGTGTCTGCTCAATGTCATTATTTTGAATGGCGATGATGATGGAGATGCTAAACTTAGTTGAGCACTATCGAAAGTTGAACCCATATCAACGGATGGAGATCTCAATGAGTACTCAAACAAAAGATGGATTTGGTGATTAGTTGCCGATTTTGGTTTTCTAAACTTTAATCATTTAACCTCTAATCTTATTTTGATGATATATTTTCTTATTTGGAGTTCATTTTGTTTTGAATTTGTCCGACATTTATCTTGATTTAAAGTTGGATCGTTTTTCTTTATCGTATATTCATAAAAATGAATGAAATATTTCTTTGTTAAATAAGTGGGTAAACCTTATTTTAATTAGGTAAGTTGTGGGCCAACGTTTAGATTTTGCCCAATCACAAAATTATTATCACTATGGTGTGGGGGGTTCAAGCCTAAGTTATGGGTAAATTTCGTACACACGAGACATATTTGTTCAAATCAAGAGTGGCAATTTTTTTTTTTGGTCAAGAAATGATGGGGATCAATGAAAAGAATAATACCAATAAAGAACGGAAAAAATAAATCAAGAGGGTCGATCCTTGATCTCATCCAAGTTCCTATTTTTTTCCTAACCCGACTTCAAAAGGGCAAAAATATGTATTACTTTGAGGGGGACTTAAAAGTCAAATTTGAAGTTTCGTGGTTGTGTTCATCGGTGGGGTCTACTAAGATATTCCGTCCTTTTGTCGTTATTAAGTGAATTTGGACCGTTCCCATTTCGGAGAAACCACAGAGACAGTCGATGAGGAGAAGAAATGACGTGGAAAATAGCCCTTCTTCACAGCTGGGTCAACGTCAACTGTAATCCTTTTGGGCGTAAGAAAATGTGAATTTTCTGGCCAAAAAATGCCGATTATTTGCTTTCCTTATTGCGCCAGACATAAAGTAAGATGGCTTTGCAACGACTAGAAAGTGAAACGGTTTGTTTTAAATCAAGTTTTCTTTTGGGCACAAATGTTTGTGAGGCCTTTTTAAAAAAAAAAAAAAAACATACGCATCCATCATCGTTGATAACAAATTGTTAACTACAACAGTCATAACGTGAATAGAAAATGAATTATATGTGTAGCTATATTTTATGTAAAGCCAACTTTCAAATTTGGGGTCCACTTTTCAAATCATCAAAAACCCCTTATCTCATCTTGATACCAAAAAAAATATAATAAAAAAAAATCAAGAGAACATAATATGTCGTTAATAATTAAAATTAGAATGATACATTTTTAGGCAGATTCAATTTCAATGTAATCATAAACATTTATGCGAGATTCTAATGTAATCATTTTAATCAATTGTTGACATGACATCCTATCATTATTGATCATCTGACGCAACACATTGTAAATCGCCACGTTGATGACTTCTAATTGCAATTGGCTAACAAGACTATATTGAAGTTTTGAGTAAAAGTTTACTACATTGGTAAAATAACCAAAAAAAAAAAAAAATAGAACTGATTTGGTAATTTTTCTTAATTAAAATTTGATTTCTCTAGGTTTTATTTATTTATTATTTATTTATTTTTGGGTAAGAAAAGGGGTAGAACCTGAAAGTTACATCCGTAATCTCCTTATAAAACACAATCCAATCTGGTCACCTAAGAACCATTGAAGCAAACCTATCAATGGCCTATCTAATACATAATTATCACTCGCATTGAGGGTTGGATAACTTAATTTGCTAGCCAACCTACACATGCGATTTTCTCTCTAAAATAATGGAGAATCTTGACCATTTAAAAATATTTAGAGTTTGTCAAATGAGTGTCATCAAAATATGGTAATGAAGTTGATTTCCAAAGAATAGGAATGACTACTTGTGACTACTTGTGAATTCATCTCTGCAATAAGTTTGATAATATAAAAAAATATTGCCAATTTGTGCGAATCTAGCAAGCCAATTTCCAGAGTCATTATGAATTACTTCATCTCCTAAAAGTGGACCTCACATATCCCAATACTTGAAATGCATATTCATATTCTTGTGTTATAAATTATCTAAATCTATCTCAAATGTGAAATGCATGTGGCGCATGCGAACAAGCCAGTATTTTAACAAAGGAAACTTTTAAACTTTGGTCTTCACACTCAAATTTGCTTTACTCTTAAGGTTTATACGATTCATACAATATTAAAATGTCTTCGCTTTAAATCAATCGATTCTCTTGTAATAATTGTTTATTGCATGCCTTTAGGTCTACGTGATATAAGTGTCTTATAGGTCTAGATGAGCAACTAATGAAGTGATTTTCATTGGACAATTGGACAAGTGCACATGTATCGTGTCGAATAGGTGTTGCACGACCTATGAGATCTATTAAAAAACAAAGAAGAATCTGTATTCGTGATTTTTAAATTATGAAATGATAGTTACTCGTTCAATTAAAAAACGTGACTTAGCCCACTACTTTCCACCTGTTCTTCTGATTGATTATCGTACCCCACTAGCTTTTTCAAAATTATATTCAAATGCTAAGATAAAGCTAATCCCACTTTCTTAAAAGTGATAATTATCGAGTACGACTCTTTCTCCACAATAAATAATCACATAAGCAAATACCAATCTTACAAAGAAAGATTCTGTCGTCTGATTTGTGCTGGTCGAATAGAGACATAAATATCAAACAATGTTAAATCTATAATATTGCATAAATATTATAAAAAAATAGACTAGTCTGATAATGCCGAATCTACACATAAAGATGCACCAAATTGAAGAATCTTTTATGCATTTCAGCGCTATATATATAAAACTCCAGCCCAAGAGTTTATGAAATGGCATATTCTAGTTTAAATGATGAATTATAAGAACTAACATGTCCTTCAAACCAGTTAAAATACCAAAAATGTTTTTATTTTTTTTTTTTTTTTAGCCAAATGAGTCTTAAACCTTTTACATTTGTATTAATTTAGCCCACTTGGCCAAATTTGGCCCGTCGACATTAACATGGCATGAGCAATGCTAACGTGGCACGGTCGGCGTTGATGTAGATAATTTTTAATAATTTTCAATTTGTAATTATTTTTAATTTTTATTATTCCTTTTCTTTCTCTTCATTTTTTTTCTCTCTTCCTCCTTCATCTAATTGGCAAAGGCGAGCATGTTAGTAGTTGGACAAACTCGCCCTCACCTCGCGATGGCCAAGTCGAACCTCGCCAGGAGCAAGTGAGACAAGCCCTTCTCGGATCTAGCGAGGCTTGACCTCACTGTCACTAGGCAAGGGTGAGCTTGCCCAGTGACTAGCGAGGCAATTGGTCTAGCAACTAGCTAGAGGAAGAAGGAAGAGGAAAAAAAAAAAAAAAGAAAGAAAGAAAAAAGAAAAAAAAAAAGAAAAAATAACTACAAAATTTTCAAAAAAAATATTATTAAAATTTGTCTATATTAGCGTTAATCGTGGCACGTTAGCATCAATCATGCCATATTAGTACCAATTGACTAAATTTAATCGGATGAACTAACTTGACATAAATGAAAAAGGCTTATGACTCATTTGACAAAACAAATTTATAATTGAATTGGCATAATTGCAATGGTAATTCTCCCCCTTCAAACCAAGTCATATATCTCTAAGTACAAGAAAACAAGTAAATACTTCTTCTTCTTTTTCTAGTTTTGTAATTAGAGGAAATGTTCGAGTAAATTTTTGCGCACCTTGATTGGTCTATCTATCAAGACGATTTTAAGGATGCATCCCCACATATGCTTACATCAAATAATTACTTTACCTTCGTCATAACGCATTGCATATCTACCTCTATCTTATACCTAATTATCATCTATACTAGAATTCATTTTTGATAATTTTCCATTCAATTTTAATAATTTTCCTTTTCCGTAAGAAACATCATATTCCATCTTCAAATCTTAAATGCTCTAAATAAGCATCCCTTTATTTTCACTTTAAGAATTTATGTGGGTTTCTTTTGTTAAGCTTTCCTTCTCCATAGCCTACTTTTCTTTTCCTTTCTTTTCCTTGAGTTTAAATTCATGCCAGCTCAATAGAACATTCCGATGCCAAAGAATCCACTCGGCACTTCAATCACCTCCAACTCAGAGACAAAGACCGATACTTACGATTCCAGCTCATCTTAACTTGGGCAATCAATCCCTTCCTTGATTCTTAATTCAATCAAAGGTTGCAATCATTTATCGGAAAAAGAAAAAGAAAAAGAAAGAAAGGAGTGGACCTTGATGTGTGCAGTCCCCACTCACTCCTCAATGATTTTCCACTAAAAAAGGAAGGAAAATAAAGAAAAAAGAGGGGACAAATCTTGGAGACTTTAAAGCAAAAACGTGGGGTCAAGGAACCATTTTTTTTTTCCCCAAACATGAACCAAATTGCAAGGAAGTGATAATGCTCCTTTGTCTCCTATCACCAATCTCATTGCATCTTTTATAAGAATATGCTGCCTTGGGAAGGGGTAGTGGAAACATCCTCCTAGAAAGAGAACATCTTAAATTCTCAAAGGAAAAAGGTTAAAGTTTATATTCTTTGTTACCTTTTACTTTCTAGAAATGTTTGTGTCACTCAAGGTTTCAAATCTTTATCACTAGATCAAGCATCGTCCCTAACATTGGGGTCAGATAAAAAAATGTGAATTTTTGCACAATTTCATATTTTAATTACAATCTTATCAACCGAGATTTTAATCTGATGAACCTATATTTTTATATTTTTGTATGGAAAATTTCAAATAAGGGCCTTAAGTGACCATGTCAATCTAAAAAATGGCTTGATTTCACTTGTTGGTTGAGGGCATTTTTGTCCTATTTTGTCCTTTTTTTCTTTCCATAAAAAAAGACAAACACAAAAAAGAAAAAAAGGGGCTAAAACTCAAAAAAAGGAAAAGAAAACACAAAAAGAAAAAGAAAAACTCAAGCCTTCTGCCTCATCGCCGGTGGGGCAACGACCACAACAAAGAGGGCTGTCAGCCAACCCTCTCACTTGAATTTTATCGTTTTAAAATTTTTTTAGTCTTCTTAATTTTTAATCTAATTTAACAAAATTTAGGTTTGAATTGTCTTTGGACAAAAATGTCCTTGATCGGCCAGTATATACAACTAGCCAACAAGGCCATGCCTTTATTTGAAACTCCATGGCTACTTTAGGCTTTTATTTGAAGTTGTTATTGCCACTTTATATCATTTTTTGAAAAAAGATCCACTTTAAGTATTTATTTGAGAAAATGAAGACATTCCTTGATCTTATTTAGAATTTTCTTAATTTTCGCATTACTCATAATCAGAAATACCATATGAGTGAAACGAGCCTTTGTTTAGTCGATGCAGAATGTGAGATCCAAACAATAGACACACAAGTAAGGTAAATAAGAAATTGTTAATTCATTTTTTTTTTATATGTAATTTTAGACCCATAAACTTTTTTCACTATTTTAGACCCATAAACTTTTTTTCACTTGAACGATGTCATTGGAGTTGATCACCCCTTGCCAAGTTGCCATCAAAGCTTATTTTAATGGTTGGAGAAGTTATGTGGTTTATCCAATCCGAGGCAGGAGCTAGTCTTCAACTTACCAAGCTTAAGTCACGTTGCTGGTCACTCAACTAGGTGGAACGGATTCATTGTGAAGGGATACGGGATAATAATTCAGCACCCCTTTCATGATGAATTTGATTAATGAAGGCGAACGCATGGACATATTCAAAAGGATGATACTAATTTTGATGATACAATATTTAGGAAAGTCCAATTTAGAAGTTTAAATTGATAAGTGGAAAGAGATTACATAAATATAAATAGTATATAAGACCCGTTATAAGCTATATGGAATAATATTTCAACAATATTTTGGTAGTTTACAAATTTGGGTTTAGGTATATTTTTGATATTGGGCTTACCCTGGGCAACTGTGACGGGCTAGTCTAGTGGATAGTGGCACACGAGCAAGGGGTGTGGCCTTACTGAACATCTCATAGTAATTTAGGACATATAGTGGCATTCTTTATTATTTGATTAGATAAAAGAACTGCATTGAGCATTTATGCATAATTTAATAATCATATCAAACGAATTATAAGATTAAAAGACGACACTATACGTTAAATCAAAATTTAAGATTATTACTGTTATTTTTTCTTGTTCTATCAACTCTAGACACTCTTTAGGGAAGCAAAAAAGAAAAAGAAAAAAGGTGTGTGACTTATTGGTGTTCTTTTTCCAAAGCTTCACTCTTTCTGTTTTCCATTAGCCAAGTTTTGAGTGGTAGGGAGAAAGAAAAAGTCAATCCTCTTCTTTTCTTTTTTCTTCTTTCTCTCATTCTCTCCTTCTTGCTTTCCCTATTTCATAGTTTTTTTCATGAGGTCCCCCATATGCATATTCTTTTCTCTTTTTTGCCCCATTCCTCCTTCTTGTCTCTCTATTCTCACTCATCCCATTTCTTCGAAAGCCTAAGTCGGTCCTGGGCTTGGTTGAAAACATTACTAATCTGGGTTGCCCATCAATGTGACTTTGGTTAAAAAAAAAGGTATTGGCGAAATTAGAAAATTTTAATATGCTATCTCTTTATTCTAGCTTACATTTTAGACAAGTGTGAAGACTTTAGCTTACATTTGCACATTACACAAATGTTAGCATTGAAGTACCTATCTTAGCCAGAAAATTATATTCTGTATAGTAAATAAAGAAAAACTAGTAATTTCATGTCATAATCTCACCTAATGGTAGGTATAGGCAGGCTAAAACTACTGGTTGTTTTTTAATCACTATTCATATGGTGTGATAAAATATGGTTAGGCCCAACGCCTACACCGTTCTCCAAAGATATCAAAGTACGTTGTCTCCTTTCTGACACTAATTCAAGAGAAATTAATATTTCCTCTATTCAAAAGGGAGAAATGAGTTTGGATATTTTGATGATTCAAAATGATTTATCTCTTACAAAATTAATGAAAAATGGTATATTAATTATTGAATCAGTTCGTTTGTCTATGAAAAAATGATGGACAATTTATTATGTATCAAAGTCTAGATATTTCATTGTTTCATTTATCTTTCCTATTTCCCCCTTCCTTTGAATAGTTAAATAAAAGACAAATCACAAAAAAAAAGTTCTAAATTTATTGTACTTTTCCCTATTGTATTTTTAATTATACCAATTGAATCCTTAACTTTCTAATGTTTTACTAATTAAGTTAATCTAGTCAATTTTGGTTGGAAATTGCTAATGTAGAAACTAGTCATTTTGTATAGCATGACCAAAGTTGACATAAATATTTTTAATAATATTTTTATTTTTCTTTCATTTTCTTTAATTTTTATATTTTGGATGGAGGGTTGGCTACCATTGCTAGGCCTCACTCTAAAAAAAAAAAAAACAGAAAAAAATAAAATGTTCACGTTAGTGTCGGTTGTGCTATATAAGATGGCCAGTGTCTATATCAATCATTTATAGCTAAAAATGACTGGATGAATTTAACTGACAAAACATTAGAAGGTTTAAGATTTAATTGGCACATTAAAAAGTTTATGACATAACTTGCAAAAATGTAATAGTTTTAAGATTTTTTGAATAATTTTCCTATTAAATGAGATATTTAGGTGTAATAAGACCTTCATTGATCTCCTCCATTATGGATATCTCGACTAAACTAAAGTCAATGGATGCACGAAAACTGCCCAATACACATGCACATGAAAGCTCGAGTACCACGTAGGCGGTTAACTGAGCTAAGATACATTGCTTGCATTGGGCTTCCCATTCGCAGTGCGCTTGGGGGCAAGGGTGGTAGGCTCGCCCAATCCATAGCGGCACACCTTGCCGGACATTTCACGATGATTTGGGACCCGTGACTTTATCGTCTCAGATCGAATAAAAGACTACATTAAATATCTAGAGATAATTATATCATCAAATTGAATAAATTAAAAATTTAAGGATATTATCACACAAAATTTACGTACTGTTAACATCGTTTTCTCATTTATCTAACTTTAGAGACTCTTGGGAAACAAAAAAGAAAAAGGTGTATGACTTACTGGTCTTCTTTTCACAAAGCTTCCCTCTTTTTATTTACTATTAGTCAGGTTTAGAGTGGCGAGGAAACAAAAGTCAATCCTCTCATTCTCTTTTCTCCTCTTTTACTTCTTCTTGCTTTCTCCATTTCCTTATCTTTTTTTTTTCCCTCATTTAATTATATAAAGAAAACTGAATGTCTCCTATATTCCAATTTTTTCCCCACCTTGCCCCTGTCCTCTATCACTTCTCTTTCTCTATTCTCACGCATCCCATTGTTCCCGGTGGCCGGAGCCTAAGTCCGTCCGAGCCGAGCATAGAACATTCTGGATCCGAGAATAAATTTCCCCATCTATCTCTATCGAGTCATAATATATAATCATATTTTAGACAAGTGTCAAGACAATTAATATATATATATATAAATAGAAAGAGAGGATACATCAATGTCATGGTCTTAGCTAATGGTAGGTATAAACGGACTAAAACTATTCCTGGTTTTCAACTGGGATTACATATGTTCTCAAAACTATGGCTTAGTTGATGTACCAACTTCTATTGGGTCGTTTACCAATACATTACATTCAGTTTTCAAAAGCCCACACGTAATCCCTCCCTACTTAGGCATTTAATTGGAACCCAATTCATATAAAAATTCTTAGAGTGCGGTTATTTTGTGGAAAATAAATGATTTGGAAGAACATTTCTCAAAAATAATCGCTCAAATCACCTATAAAAATGAACTTATGAAAAATATATATTGTCTATGAAAATGATTAGATAGAAATTATTATCGATAATGATAATATTTTCATTAATTAATGATTTCAAGCAATTATTTTTTGCAATATATTTTTCCAAATAATTTATTTACCGTTAAATGAACGGAACCTAAGTTGATAGAGCTGTGTAGAGTCTAATGGAGCAAAGAAATATCAAAGTTCAGAGCTTTTACTACTAAAGTCATACATGTAATTTCATGATAAAGCAAAAAAAAAAAAAGAAAAAAAGAAGAAGGGTTTTTGACCACTGCTAAGTGCTAATGACATATCTATACTTTCCATCATTATTATGTATGCCAAGACTCTTATTACATGTTGGAGCAATATCTTATGTAGATGTAGCATTCCTTACATAAGTACCACCAAGTCCTTATTGCAATACATTCTAAAACCACTTGAAATTAAGGCCAAATAATGTCTATCAATACCTTCTATCCGATATTTTCTGTGGACGTGACATAATTCCACGTGATTTAATAATGTCCATGAGCAAAATCAACTAGAAACGGGTGGTTCCAAACGCTCCCAACAAAATTGAGTAGAAATGTGGGGTTCCGCAATATCTTTTTTCATTTATGCCTTGACCTATCAAACAAGTGGGTCTGATCAGTTTTGAGTTGAGCCATAAATAGTCCGACTCAAATAGATATATCTAATTCGTTTTCATCCATTTTTACACGATACAATTCTAATGGCTTATATTCAACCCATATCTGACTCGATTCATATGGCTAAAATATTTTCATATTTAAACCAACCTACAAAAACTCATAGCCAAACTAAAGTGAGAATGCAAAGTGTGTGAGGGCGAAATGAAGTGAAAGCAAAAGAGACTAAAGAGAGATCTATAGAATTGGAATGGATCTAAGTAAATTGTAAACCCATTTATAACTCATTTATAACCCATTGGACACTCATATTGTGTTTAAACCGATGTAGATCCATTTATTCATTATAACTAATCCATTCAACACTTATATAGATTAAGAAATGGGTTTACGACCCACTTTGATGGGTTTACTTATATCTAAACTCATGTTGCAGATATGTTTCATTTGCATTTAAAATATGTTAGGCACAATTTCTAATAACAAACTTGCAAAATGCACTCGTTTGTCGTAAAGGGATCCGTTGTTCTTGACTGTGCTTTACCTATTGGTTGGGTTCTAAACAAGCGAAAATTGTGTCTTAGTCCCAAGTGGATTTCATTTCTTTTCTCCTGGATAGGCAAAACAAGGCAAGTTTTCCATAATTTACCGTAATTTAACCTATTTTAATTAAAAAATAAAGAAACAAAAAAGATAACAAAAAAAAAGGGATTTATTGCCAAGAAAATTAATAATACAATTACTTCAAATGGAGATGTGATTTGATAACGGCAAAATTTAGCCCACTCACTCACGTGGGCCTCCGACAAGCGATGTGGGCTTGAACACTAAGCATTTAACATGGCTCTTTTTAGGATGGGCCTCGGCCTCAAGCCCGACCTTACACCGTCCATATGGAAAGAACCCTCAACTGAACTTACTCAATGAAAAATATAGACGCTTATATTACTAAGTCAATAAAAAAAAATTTCATTATTGATTTATGATTTATAATTAATTTTTTTTTAGATTATAAAAACATTTTTCATTTATTTTTTTGAGCAATATAAACAATCATATTTATGATGATATTTTCCAAATTATTCAGTTTTCATAAAATAAACGCTTATATTATTGAGTCCATAAAAAAATTCATTATTGATTTATGATTTATAATTAAAAATATATGTAGACGATAAAAATATTTTTTATTCTTTTATTTTTATGAGCAATACATACGATTATTTTTAGGATAATATTTTTCAAATTATTCACTTTTTGCGAAATAAATGGAGCCTAAACATGTTCAATGAGTCCGTTGAAGCGTAGTTGAAAGGAATCTTTTTTTCTTGTGTTTTGTTTTCTCTCCTAGCATAAGCTAACTTTAGGATTCTTTGCATGATAGAGAAATGGGTTGTGCTCAAACTCCTTTTTTGAAAAGGCACAACTACTATTGTCAAATATATTCGAATAAATTTGCCATTCAATATTGACTAATATACCCAAATCTACACGAATTGTGTTATTGACTACTTAGATAGATATATAATCCTGCAATATGGGCCAATGTTATAACCTTTTGTTATTCGTGATAATCAGAAGCCAAAAATCCAAAATGTCCAACTACCTCAATGCATAGTCTATGAAATGATTATATTTAGATCTTTAGCCTATGCATGTGGCACCAATTCAGATAATTCTTTAAATAATATTTGTGGGTTTATACTTGTGATCCCCAATTCGTGAGATGAAAATCTTTGGATGTGGTCGATCAATCGCACTGTCCGGAAATTCGTGCTATGAAATTTTTTTTTAGCAACCCATTAACATTTTTATCTGTTCTTTTTTCACTCAATTTTTTGGGATTGGTCCCTTCTCAAAAGTCCTATCCACACCCCAGTCCCAATACTCACCACACAAACTCCTTAGAGTCACGAATGTCGGCCAAATTTTCCATATGCCCACGTCACATTTTCCCAAATTACAACTTACCCACAACTTACATATATGTATATAAATTATTTAAATAATATAAGATAAAGAAAAAGGACGAGAGAGAAATACGGAGGAGAGTGACAGAGAGAGACAGAGAGATAGAGAGATGCTGGCGAAGGAGTCATCGGCGGCGGCGGCGGCGACGTTCGACCTGCCGGAGGAGGTGCTGGAGGTGCTGCCGGCGGACCCGTTCGAGCAGCTGGACGTGGCCCGGAAGATCACCTCCATCGCCCTCTCGACCCGGGTCTCCGCCCTCGAGGCCGAGTCCTCCGACCTCCGCGCCGGGCTCGCCGAGAAGGACGACCTCATCGCCGACCTCCAGTCCCGGGTCGAGTCCCTCGACGCCTCCCTCGGCGACGCCCTCGACAAGCTCTCCCGATCCGAGCTCGACAAGGTCCCCCGAAAACCCGACCCGACCCAATTCGATTCTCTCTCTCTCTAGACTCTCTCTCTCTGTGGGCGAAATTGAATTGGTGTTCTGTTGGTTGGGGTTGCAGGAGAATCTGGTGAAGGAGAACGAATTGCTGGCGGGCACCGTGAAGAAGCTGAGCAGGGATGTTTCCAAGGTCTCTGCTCATTTCCACTCCATGCGTTGACTTTTGTGCTCATCTTAGTCAATTTAAGTGCAAAGGCTGCATCTTTTAGTGAAATGTAACTTAGCATTGTGAATTAGTGTCATGGGTCATTTTGGTTTTTTTGGGTGAAATTGGAAACTGGAGTTGGCCATTGGGATGGGCTGTGTGAAGTGCGAACGGTGAAAGCGTTCGTTCCTTCAAAGTTCATCGGCTTGGTTACAGAACCCACTGGAGTTCAAAGGCTACTGGTGGAACCTGCGGTTCGAAATTTAATGGTTTTTCTGAGTTATGATGAGAATTCGATCATGCTAGTTTGACACATTGATGAAAACTGCGTGTTTGAGCTGCAAAAGAAAGTGGGTTTTATGAATTTTGATGAGCAATGGCAATGCCCTTGCGTGGTGCTGGAATTTGAAAACTTACTTGAAAGACCCGCTATCTGTTTAGGTTTCGCGCCTTTGCATTAAATTTGCTTTAAAGCGGGCCTCATGAGAAGATGACCTAGTTCTCGAGTAATTTCGTTTTAGCTGGTGTTAATTTCCTTCTCTGGTGTGTAGTTTGGTAGTTTCTGCTGCTCGGTTGGTCTGAGGTTTGGTGTTGTGGTTATGCAGTTGGAAATCTTCAAAAAGACGCTCATGCAATCCCTTCAAGAGGATGAAGAAAGTTCTGGCCCTGCACGAGCTGGAGCTTCACAAATCATTGCAAAGCCAACACCGAGCGGTAATGCTTATTCTCTAGCTTTCCTGACAAAACGTTTCTTGCAATGTTGATGTATATGTGCATTGATGAAAAAATGGGCCACTTGTTGCTTTCTACCTGATTGGCTGAAAACGAATGAATGCCATTTGGCTGCAAATCTTAGTGGATTGTTGGTTCTCGTATGGCAGTTGAAGCTTCCTTAGTTCCCGTGGAATTTACAACATGCATATAAGCAAACGAAATTACCCCTTTCATTCATATGCACGCATTGTCCCAGATTTTCTTTTGGCAGTTGTGGTTGGTTAGTCGAGAATCATTGTGATTGAATCATCAGACTATTTTGTCAACTCAAAATGATTGTTTTGTTTTCTTCAGAAGATGATGCCCCACTGCCTCCAAGATCTTCTTCAATTAGAAGTCAGTCCTCAGAGGTGGGAAATTCTCTATCGGAGGATCGTGAGACCGATGGTATTCTCTAATTCCTCATCTGTAGGAGGATCTGTCATGTCACTTTCATACGGCACTGTAGATTCTTGTCATAATAGACTTTTCTGTTGGGCATTATTCACAATGATGTCAAAGTTCATGGCATAATGCATGACTTCGTACGTCTGTTTTTATTAAAATAATTTCTTTATTTGGCAGTTCCACGACCTGGTATGTCATATGGCTATCTGTTAGCATCGCAAACTAGCACACCACGGCTTACTCCTCCTGGCTCACCTCCCAGTCTATCTGCCTCTGTATCTCCTACAAGAACCTCAAAGCCACCGTCACCGAGACGGAATGCAATGTCATTCTCAACTTCGAGGGGAATGTTTGACGAAAGGTCTTCTATATATTCTTCTGTGCCCCCAGGCCACCATGGTTCCATAACAAGTTCAGAGTCTGGGTCATACACTGGTAAGCCCAACCATTACTCTGAAGTACCCGGTCATGTATATGCTTGAAACGTCCATTGCTTTTGATGCATTTTGTCAAGGGGTTTTGAAAATATGTATGTGAAAGAAGTACGATCGACATTTGAGTTTAAGACATAACAGCTGCAATCTTTCTGCCCCTCAAAAGTTTGTTGTTTGCACTCATTTGAAACTTCTTTGAGGTGTACTTACTCCCTCATTTGATGCTGCACTGATTGTAATTTTTAGATTGGATTTGTTGATGAGGATTATCAGCGACATAGAAATGACCAAGAGATTGTTCATTGACAGCTGCATTTGAGGATTATTGCTGTAGACTTTCTTTTACTAGACAACTGTCTGGTCAATCCTCTTATTCTTGCTTGGTTTACTTTTCTTCAGGAAGAGCTCGAGTCGATGGAAAAGAATTTTTCCGGCAAGTCAGGTAAGGAAATTGGAGTATTTCATAGACAGAAGAAGTGTTTGTGTCGGTATAAGGCAAGCTTGTAGGTCTAATTTTTTCTTGGTCCATCGAATGCTAATGTGTTGATGGTTACTTTCTTGTTCCCCTGGAACCATAATGAGATGCTTCTCTGACTCCTTTGTTTTATCAGGAGCCGCTTGTCGTACGAGCAATTTGGTGCATTTTTAGCCAATGTGAAGGAATTGAATTCTCACAAGCAAACTAGAGAAGTAACATCTCTCTCTCTCTCTCTCTCATCTCTGTGTGTATGCATGTGCGAGCGAGCAGCGAACCGCTTCAGTTGGGATCGAATCTAATCTGTCTTCGTTTACGTTGGGTTTTTGCAGGAGACGCTAAGAAAGGCTGAAGAGATTTTCGGCCCCGACAACAAAGATCTTTACGTGATATTTGAGGGGTTGATCACCCGCAACGTCCATTGAGATCTTAATTTGCAGTCTGCAGTGGCATGTAAAATCCGCGACCATCTTGTTTCTACATTCAGATGATTCATCCACACTTATTTTTTGATTTGTAAATCAAGGAATAATCCAAGTGTAATTACGCTTGCCTGACAAGTCATAGTCCATCACTCATCAGGTTTGTGAGTTGAAAATGTGTAACTGGTTTGCTTCTGATTGCATTTTGTTTGACATATTAGCAGATACCAATAAAGATACAAGGTTGTCGAATTGAAAGACGATAAATATTGATTTACAAAATGATGTGATGGGTTTGTGTGAACGTGATCTGTTTGTTTAAATGTTGATTTCATTACTTTATAAGCCGACTATATATATGCAATTCTTACATATTTTGGCTAGAATTTATAAAAGAAAACTGAACATGATAGGTGACTCATTAAGCAAATTTTTGTTATGCTTTTGATAATTGAGATTTAAAAGAGAAAGAACTGTCTTATATGGTTATTGGCGTTATAAATATTGTGAAAATAAGCCTCCAAAGATATCATTAATATATTAGACATTATGAGTATTATTTAAGATAAATTATTAAGACCTTTTGTATATGATTAAATATAATATATTAGAAGATTGCACCTATTATTCAGGCGAGATATTCCAACATGAGCAAATTATATTATTTCACCAATGAAAAAATGTCCGCAAAAGAAAAATACAAACATATCCATCCACTAGGAGAATTTGTAAGTCTTATTTTTTAGTCAAATGAAAAGCTTGGCAACCAATATGATAAACAGAATTACTTCTAGACATATTCATGAGACTCTTAACTTATAACACGGTCATCATCAATTCGAAAATAGGAAAATGAATTTTGAGTATTATTCCCCTAACATGGTGCCCCCTAATTTAAGTTTGTTTCATTACAAGCACACTTCTCCATGACTTTCAGGCAAATTTTGATTTTGATTTTTTGTGATTAATTTGTCTATCATGTGCTAATGGATCCAAACTTTATCATGACCTTGAAAAAAACATCTAGAAAATAATTTGAATCAAAATGCTCTAAAATTAAGCTCTGTATGTTATGCATACAAGTGGCTATTTTGTGAACAATAAAATTATCATCAAGACATTAAGTTAAAGGAAATTTTCCTTTTTATTCTATATTAAATTGATAATATTAGACGAAAAAATAATGAAATCGGTACTAATAGTTCTCTTGAGTATCGAAGAGAAAAAATTAACTTGAATAATGTTATTTACTTTGACAAAAGAAAAAGAACAAAGACAGAAAAGAGTGGACCCATGGAATACGGTTTCATAGACTCTCACATGGGTAATCCCCTATTACGAGGTCAAACACTTGGAAAAATATCTAAAAATTCCTAAAATTATTGTACGGTGGTCAATTTAATTATAAACCTTTTAATTATATCAATTTAATTCTAAACCTTTCAACAAATTGTAAATGTAATTCTAAGTATTTTGATTTGTGTCAATTTAGTCTTAAATCTTTTAATGATTTGCCAATGTAACCACAATCCTTTTAATGATTTGATAATTGAATCATTCTAGCCAATTATGGCAAGAAATTATTGATGTGGTAATCTAGTCAAGCCGAGTGTCCTTATGGTATGATAGATGGTCGGCAAGACGATGTAAACAATTTTTGCAAATTTTAATTTTTTGGAATTTTTTTTTCAATTCCTTTTCTTTCTTTTTTTTTTTTTTTCAAGGAAAAATAAAAATAGAAAAGGAAAGGAATTTTTTTTTATAAAAATTATAGAAATTGTCCACGTTATTATTAGAAGTGTCACGTAGGACGGTCAATGCCAACTAAACCGTTACGTTAGTGATTCCCGTCCAAATTGGCTAGAAAGACTAAATTAATAAATTGTTAAAAAAATTAGAACAAAATTAGCTGTCATACAATAGTTTAAAAATTTTTTGGACAATTTTCTTAGTACTTGGTCAACCCACCAACTTTAGTGTCTTAATGATAAATATTTAACATTGAAATTTGATATTATCACATCATAAATATTGTAAAAAGTGCACTTTTAAAGTCTGTTTCACATTATAATTCTCTATGATACATTTTCTATAGATTGAAAATTATGTCAGATTCAATATTTTTTATTCATATATTTTATTTTGAAAATCCTTATCCTTATTGATTTGCACTAACTTGAAAAAGAATTCCCTAAAAAATGTTATGATTAGACAAGTTCTCAAAGGTCTTTTCATCGAATCATTATTTACTTATGTAAGATGTCATAGACAGCAGCCTAGCCACACTAATGGATGGTATTTGAATATTCAGCACTCATTCACTGATTAAAACTCTTCTGGAATGCACCTCAACCCAGAGTATGCTCCTGGTCTTGGAAGAAAATTCTCCAGCTTAGAGGTAACTTTCGAAGCTCCTTTAGATGGAAGGTTGGTAATGGTTTCTCTATGTCCCTTTGGCATGACTATTGGTTGTCGTGTGGCCCTCTTGATTCATTTGTGCCTCCATCGTTCAGAACCGCTCTTCATATTCCTGATAATGCGGTGGTTGCTGATTTATTTTCGCCGTTAGGCCAGTCCTTTAAGGAGTTCTTACTGAGATGGGGTATATCCCTCCCGAACTTGTCTTTAAGTAATGACAGATTTATATGGTGCGGTCATCCATCGGGCATCTTCTCGGTTGGATCTGCTTGGAATGTTATTAGGAGTAAGAAAACTCCGGTTAACTGGGCTCCTCTGATTTGGGACAATGCCATTGTTCCTCGGTACCAGTTCATCCTCTGGCTTATTGTGAAGAATCGGCTTCCCACGCAGAGTATGCTTCTGTCCTATGGACGCATTAACTTCAGTGTATGTGCATTCTGCAGCGAAGTCCCTGATTCTAGAGACCATCTCTTCTTCGGATGTCGCATCTCGACTTCTCTGGCCTTCTTTTGGGCCGCCAGATGCAACCTTCCTTGGAGAAATCAATGCTGGAGTGAGGTACTCTCTTGGGCTCGAAAGTTCCTAACTGGAAATGATTTCTATCATAGAATTGTCCGGTTCTCCTTCGGGACCCTTTGTCATCTCATTTGGAAGAAGAGGAATGCAATCATCTTCAGAGGTGAATCCCTTTGTCGTTCCTGCGCTAAAAAACCACCTAATTAAGGTGGTTAAGGACAAGTTAGTACCTTCAAGAATGTCGATCCTGCTCCGAGGAACAAGCGGCTTCAGAGAGGATGGGGCTTTGATCCGGCGGTCTTCTCCTCGGTCTCCTGTTGATCCTTCTTGTTTTCCGTATCTGGTTGTATTTCCGTTCTTTGCCTTTAGGTAGAGTGCAGGAGGTTCGGAGGTTGTCTCCGTTTGTCTTCTTTCTTCCCTAGGAGTTTCGTCGCTTATCGTGTAGCCTTGTGCTCTTTTTCATCGGATCCCCCTCACTTTGCCGCCACTGGTCAGAATGTGGGTTATGGTTCCGATCTTTTGTAAGCTTCCCCTCTTTTTAATTTAATTACCTTTACCAAAAAAAAAAAAAACTCTTCATCTTTATTACTCATTTAATTGAGAAAAAAATATGCTTTTATGTGATTTTTCAGTAGGATAAATATATGAAATCCTCCAAGCTGTTGTTTCCTACCTAATTACGAAAAATATACTATTCGATATTATTCTCTATGATAAAATAATTCAGAGAAACATTGTATAATATTTCCTAGCACTTCAATAATTGCACATGCTTCCCTTAATAAATCTTCTGCTCCGTATAAAGAAGGAATTAAAATGAGAACCAACAAGGACAAAGAGGAAGAAGGGAGGGTCCCAAGGAAAAATAAAAATAGAAGAAAAACAATTGAACAAGAGATGTGACAATTGGCATTTGTCTGTCCTTTCAATTGACAAGAATATCATTATTTAATTATTACTCTCTCACAATAAATAAATAAATGAATGAGTGAGTGAATGAATAATGGAGGGAGAATATGATGTCACAGGACAGGACAGGATATGTGCTTGATGGTGAAAGAAGGGAGAACATAGACCACTCAAATCAGCTCAAAATAATTGATTTCCCAGTAGAAACTAAGCAAGATAAGGATTCTCTCTCCACGTTCTGGATGTCCGAACAAGAAGGCTTAGTCGACCAAAACTCACACATTTTTTACTTATATTATAAAAAAAAAGTTGGGCCCTTTTAAGGGAATCTTCATCATGTCTTTTGCCCAACTTTATCTTGGCTTAAAATAATAGAAAGGCATGTATATTGCGTTGCATTATGGGTCCCAAAGGAAAACTAGGGTTTGGATTTTTTTATTTTATTTTATTTGCGGCGTGGGGAGGGAGGGGCGTGGGGTTTGGTGGCATGCATGACTTCAAGAATTAAGCAGAAACTAAGTAAAAGTGACTCTACTTTTTTTCTTACCCTTTGTACCATGAGGTTTCGAAGGAACAAAGGACACTGAGACTTTTATTAGTGTTGGGTTAGATATTCCAATTGTAAGATTAATAATATTTAAATATATTTGTAAAGCAAATGTAGCATGGTCAGCTTGTTGGTGACAAAACCCATGTTCCAACAAGATTGCTCCACTCGATTGGTTCTTTAAGATTATGAGATTACTAATGTCATTTATAAAATATGTTTGTATAAAATAAGAACATGAAGAAGATAAATTGATGTAATCACTTTATATGTTAAACTGACGGGTGCATCAAGTATTTATAAGCTTTATCCTTGACTATCTAAGATAACAAGCAATTAGGATCAATTAGGGATATGCATGGTAAGACCGATAGTTGCATAATCCCCAAAAATATAGAGAATCTAGAGAGATGTGAAGAATCTCCTAATGATCTCTAACTGTATAGGTATTTCGTTATGAATTCTTGTCTTATAAGAAGAGTGCAAAAAAATAAATAAATTTGCCTCTATTTTTCCCCTTCTCTCCTGTCAAAAGAAATTCCTTTCCTCATAATCTGAGAAAAAAGTAGACCTACTTTTGTTCCTCAATTAAATCAACTAAGAATCCTAGCGCCCCAAAGCGAGGGCTACTGCTCATGACATGAGGTGATTGAAGAAAACAATTGTCAATATAAAGTTATAAACAACTTATTATGGGTATTACCATCTTCACTGTCATTATTCAATAATAGAAAATTTCATTTTCTTGCCTATGATAGATGGATGAAACCGAAGTACATATATGGATAATAAAACCCTCTCCAAGTAAGATGCGTTTAAGAAACATAATTGTAAACCAATGGGTCAAAACAAATCATACTTCAAATGAGTACACTTGAATCCGCACATTTAGGGTGATGTAAATAAGGAAAGTGCCGATAAAGTTACCATAAAAGTCAAGGAAGTGCCTTGACTTCTCGAAAAAACCATTGAGTCCTCACGCAAGACGGATTAATACACATCAAATTCAATTTAAATTATGGGGTACATGATATAGGGGGATAGATGAAGTTACTTAACATTAGCACATTGGAAGCATAGATCTGCAACAAATTGATTTAGCAAAATCTAATTAAATCACACTACCAAAGAAAATAAGAGAGAGAAAAAAGTATTTATGTCAGCGGTATTACATATTAAGTGCAATTCCTCGTAAGTAATATTTGTGATTCTCTAAGTCATCACCACACGTTCTCATTCGAAATTGGTAAAAAGAAGAATCTTCTCCTTTGAGAATAATCGAATATGGAAAGTGTTCAATTGAAACATGAAAATGTAACTAGGTTGCTCTCAGTTACTCTTGTTGGTCGTGTCTAGGCAGTAGATTCATTAAACATTAACTCTTTCTTTGAAAATAAAAAAGCAGAGGTTACTTGGCAGTGGATGTAAGGAGGGACTCTTGATTCTATCACAAAAGACCACCAATCCAGAAGATGTTAGTTAAGTGGGCAGAGCATTTCCCACATTATAAAGCAAGTCAATTTTGTATTTATTTTTTTAAGACCACATCAAGCCACTGAAAATCACTTTCAGAGGTTCTTCTTTAGCATTTATAGCTTCTCTGATCTGATCTGATCTAGCGGTTTATTCTGCCCACCCCTAAGATCTGCCAATTCAAAGCCACAGGCTCATTGGTCACCATCCGCACTCCAGTCTTCGAGCAGGCAGGGAACAACAGGCATGGAGGTGGGTCAGATGCAGAGGAGGTTGGTAGAGTTCACCAAATCATTGTTCATGGAGGTAAAAAGTTCAAACTTGTAAAATTTATGTGCGTTTGTAGTTCCTTATTTTTTTCTGGGTTTTGTCCGATTGTGTTGGTCTTGACTTCGGGAAAATTGTTCTGTTTTTGGTTGAGAGGAAGGGTTTCTTGGACGGTCAGTTTTTGCAGCTCCAACAGCTGCAGGATGAGAGCAACCCTGATTTTGTTGTGGAAGTTGTGTCCCTCTTCTTTCAGGATTCTGAGAAGCTGCTCAATGATCTGACGTCGGCTCTGTAATGAAAAATTCCTTGATTTTACCTGATTTGGAGAGACTGATGTTGTTGGTCTATTATTTGTTTTGGCCTTTGGCCATGGGACTTCTCTGATTTTACTTCTGATTTTGTCGTCCCTGCACAGAGAGCAGCAAAATGTGGACTTTAAAAAGTCGATGCCCATGTTCACCAGTTGAAGGGCAGCAGCTCCAGGTGCGTCAGAATTTCCTTGAAAATAAATGAAAATAACAAATACTCAATCCCACTATTTTCAATTAAGACAGAGACCGGAAACTCACTTTTTCAGAATATACAATCTAATTGTTCCTTCTAAATTTGCAGCATAGGTGCACAGAGAGTTAAAAATGCCTGCGTTGTGTTCCGCAGCTTTTGCGAAGAACAAAACCTCGAAGGGTGAGTTCGGTTGATCTCGTGTTTCGGAGTTTCATGTTTCGTCGTTTCATGTCCGATAGATCACAGCAGAGCTATCAGGATTCAAGAAGATTCACAGGACATTAGAATTGGACATAAAAATTGAGGAATGATCCTAAATGTTCTGAACATGATTTTCATGCTTTGTGTGGCAGGTGCATGAGATGTCTGCAACAAGTGAAGCAAGAGTTCTACCTTGCGAAAAACAAGTTTGAAACTCTGTTCACCGTGAGTATATCCACCCTTGAATTCGAGAAAGAGCTCATCTGAATTCGCAGCCAATTTGAATCCGTAGCAACTTTTGGTTCTTGCTCACTGCTTAATTTGTCGAGGCATATGTTCTTGTTTGCTGCAGCTGGAGCAGCAAATCTTGGCGGCCGGCGGTTCCATCCCGGCGACGGAAATCACGAGTTTCTAAGGATTTAGAAAGAACATCGACGTACCCCTGCTATGCCTTGGAGAATCCGCTAACCGATTTTGCGAATTTTCTTGGGACCATAAGCTCAATAAGTAACCATGTCTCTGGGTGGTCTCCACTGAGAAAGATGTCTCTCTCTTCTGTGTTTGTAGGTCTCCTTAAACAGGAACATATTTCTGTGTAGTCTAGCGTTTTTGGCTATATTTGGGATTTAATTATGTACTTTCTTAAGCTGATGGGCAGTGGAGGTGGCCTTATTACACCACAGATTTTGGTGTTCAAAAGAAGAGCACAAGATCTTCCTAATGCAGAACATAACATTAGAGAAAATTTCTGCACAATGTTCTCGTCGAGTCGTAAATCCAGCACGATCTTCACCCTGCATGTTTAGCATCTAAAAATGAATTACCGAGTACGATTTCCTTATGGCTTTGTGCGATAAGTAAATCAATTGCGACGCCTAAGTACACAGCATCGTCGTTTAATTTAGTTGACATAGCATTTTCTGGATCAACATGAGAAAAATCTGGCACAAAGTGGTGCTAACCTTAAGATCTTTCTCTCAATCAAGACATCACCATCCTTTTCCAGAACGAGCTCTTCACCTAGATGGCAATACGATTGTAGCCTCGCGAAAATTCAATCTTCAGAGAGATTATGCCGCGTCAAATCATTCAATTGATGTACATGAACTAGCTGCTAGCACTTTCGTATCTATGCGTATGCAATCGATCATCCACCAAAACAAGAAAAATGCTAATTGTCGATAGAAATATTAGCCCATTTTTTTGGGTTGCCGTTGTTACCAGTGAACCTGGTCTGTGACGACTTATGTGGACCATTGAGGTCACGCAGCCTATTGGCCTCTTTCCCGGTTGATGGCTTTGTAATCCCTACAGAATCAACCCACATTCTCATCTACAATCTGGAGCACCACACGCTATTGATAATAAATATTTAAAACATTCAAAATGGCAATGCAACTGTTGGAATGACTAGTTTGCATATTCTACAATTGACAAGGAGAACACATCAATGAGAATAAATATCGCAAGAAGCAGAGCTCTGAAGCAAGCAGAAGCATATAGATAGATAATCAAACAAAAGAAACAGAACAAATGAAAATTGTTCATCGCCAAACAACAGAGCGACCACTCAGTACGGCCATGGAGAACTGCTTCTATTTGATGCCCTAGACTTTCCCAACATTTGGCTGAGGGAAGCAGACGATTAACAAAGACAACTCTTATTTGGATTTACTTAATTGTTAAACCCATCTCACTGCTGCTGAAGCAATGACAAGAAATAGTTCTGAGCTTTATATACAGCAAGGGGATGAACTGAAGAAGAAATCTCAGTAATGTGTATCAATGCTGGACACCTCCCATGTTAATTAGACTATAAACAATGAGCAAAAGATGATAAAAAACCGGGACATATAAGGCTGTGACCCGCTCTAGTAAAACATTGTCCTCCTGCTTCTCCGCCTCGGCCTAGACAATGATTTTTCCTTCCTGTCCCCTGGGAATTCCCACTTGGCAATCACACCGTCCCATGAAGAGGTGACCATCAACGGGTAAAATGGATGCCAACTGCAATCCCTTACAGGTTCGTCATGATGTTTGAGTCTGGCAACTTGATTACCACTCACCTAGATGAAGCAATCAAATTACTCAAGGTAACACAAGGATAGCTGAAAAGGAAATTCCCCACTTGAGGACTTACACAATTCCCACCAATCATTATGAGAGATATCCTTAAATAGTTCAAATCAGGAGAAATTAACCAAATACAGATTTTAGATTCATGACCTAGTGCTTTTTTTTTTTGGTTGAAAGGTTCATGACCTAGTTACTCCCCAGAGTAGTTGACAAACATCAAAAGTCCAAATCTGTTACAAAAATTGAGCTAGTCGAAAACTCAAATGACTGCTCTTCTTTTGAGGCCTGTAATCAAATTACTCCATTCAATTGATTTCTCACAGCCTTTGACGCACCACGTGAAAATTTACTCAAATCCCCATATCTTCCAGAACCAATGAGCAAACACAATTTCTTTGCTCATGTTAGTTGTTACCCACTCTTAAAATTACCTTTCTACAAGTCCAAGGATCGAACCATCTACCAATATATTTATTTGATAGGAATATAAAAGGAAATCGATTTCTTCCACTCAAAGTGCAGCATGACAATTTAAATGAATGAAGATATAATCCATAAGGTAGTAAAAGGGAGGGTGGTACCAGATCATATATATAAACTACACAGTCACCAGATCCAGTGTAGATATACTTCTGACCAGTGCTGCAATGAAGGAAAAGAACAATTAGTGAACAATACAATATCAGCGGGAGATTCTCATCAACCAGTGTCAGCTTTGTGAAATGGGCCTGTTTAGCAACTAGTATAGACATTTGTTACTTGAGAACCAACATGAACAGAGGGAGAATTCACATAGATTTTGCCATAAAGAAGAGGGCTCCTTTAGTGCATTACCTATATGCAGGGAGAAGTAACAGCGTATCAGAGTATACAACACTGAGTGACCTTTATATGTAGCCACCGACTGATCGTGGGGATGCTTCAAGTTTCTATCTTCCTCTGGGTAGGTCGTCCATCTGTAATCCCAATCAAAGTCTCTTCGCCTGTGGCTGCCATATCATAAGAGAAAACTATACTTGTGAATTAACTATTCAAGGAACAAATTCAACTTATAGTGTGACAAATATGTGAATAATCACTTACAAAAAATTCTATGCGAGAAGAGACCCAATGTCTTAAAAAACGATCGGTGAGACTGGCCAATAATGTGTGCATGCGTGAGAGAGAGAGAGAGAGGAGGAGGGAGGGAGGGAGGGAGGAAGGGACCATCAAGAATGAAAAGACATAATAAAACCTACAATGCTGGACTATTTGAAGTCATTTTTCGTATATCCCATAGTTTGGTAGACTGATCCTTTCCATTTGAAATGAGGTAGCGTCCATCTCCACGACTATCAATAAATGTAATGCCTTCTAGATGTCCTGTCAAAACTCCAGCTGCTTGTCCTGTTGTAGAAAGACAACGACGGTCCCAGACCTAAAGAGAATTCATTCACTTAGAAAGCAGAATGCAAACACCAAGAGTTTGCTTTTGCTAACATATAAATTACAATGAATCTGACTTATTTGCATACGATTTCCATTGACAACTTTAGCAGTGAATGTTATGCCAAACAAAACTGTTGATTATGATAATCAGAAGTGCATACCTGCAATTCGACAGGGTGAAATAGTACGTTTTTCACAAAGTTTTACATTTCGTTCACAGAGAATAGCTTTCTCCTAATTATTTATGCATGTTAAATAGTCCAGTCAACCAACAAAGAGGAAAGGTTCGTCTCATCTTCAAGGGAGAGATACTGTACAGCTACACAACTCAATTTTTTTTTAGTACCTAGATATTCGTTTCTCCAATGGGAAACAGATAGTTGTAACACGTTCCCTTCAAATTCACTAACAAAGTACCTATAGGTGCCTAATATTTACATATAATCATCTAGAAAATTGGAGACAAAAATACCAATTCAAGACCAAACCACTTAAGTGATAATCAAATTTAGTTTCTTGATTTGAGTAGCAAGCTAGACCCTTGACTGAGCCGAAAACATTATTTCCAAAACCATGGACGGCTCCCTTCTTCATGCCAAGCTTTTTTGGAGAAAAGTCATCAGGCAAACTAAGAAATTGGGGTTTCTGTCAACAGTGTCGTCACATTACATCCCCCACCCTCACCAGAAAAAGACAAAGTAGTCACAAAAAGTATTAGTAAAGTTCACTCGCTTCCTCCAAAAGAAGGTAATCATATTTACCTTACAGAGATTATCATCACTTCCAGAATAAATAACATGGCCACTTTCATCCGCAAAGCATACGGTGTTAACATCAACCTGCATTATGCTAACAATGTTAAGTATAAGACAGTAGCTTTTAGCATCTTATGTCTTGTAGTCATGCAGCCAGAACAGCAGGGATATATGAAGAATACGGAGACATATAAGGATGTACACCAAAGGAAAACACCAGCAAAAGTTAGTTCAAATTCAAATTCTTGAAGACTCAGATCAACCTTGTTAAATAGATGGCATCAATCTCACTCTTCATCATCCTTTTCAGTAAGTCTTTTTTAACTTCATGCTAGAACATTACCTGGACATATTCTCCTAATAAGCATGATCAGTTTTTATCTTGATTTTAGTGCTTATCCTAGTGAGCTACCATAATAAGCTTAATCAACTGGCCTTTGATGAAAGAAAATTTCTAAAATGCCCAGATCTATAAGCAACTGGGTAAAGTGGAATTTCAACTGAAAAACTGGGGAACAGTTGGAGCCTGAATTTACTTTAAAGGAAACTTTGATATAGAAAGGACTATGACATAAGGATCAGAAACAGATCATTTTAGGATGATAGCCAAAGCTTGAAATTTCATGCTGCCCAAAATTCAAGCTATGTAAGGAATAAGATGAATAGCCAAAGTCGAGAATAAAGGAACAAAAATTACCATGCTAATTAAGCGAAACTAGTCATGGAGAAAAACAGAAAAAAGAATACCTCTAATCTTCAACACGATAAATATAAAATCTAATTAAATGAGAATTTCGCATGTGAAAGAAGGGGTCTAGTGAGAGCCAGACCCAAACCAAAAAAAAAAAAAGGGAAAAAAATGCACGTGAGTGTTTTGATTCATTCAGTTTAAATATTTAACATTTAGCATATCAAACTCATGCCCAATTGTTCTGATTAAATGAAAGCACTGCATCCATTGAAAAGTTGGCATACCTCATGAGCTGGAATTTGAAGGCCAACCTTGTTTGCTGCAAGATCATATACATATATTGCCCCATCACCACTTGCAGCAACAAGCTCTCGCCCATCAGTTGAGAACTTCACGGAGAAGATAGAAATATCTCCATTGTCGTCATTGTTACCACAAGAAAAATCCAAGCCATCATGTATTTCCTGCATAGAGAGGACTTGCAGCATGAAAAGAGTAGTTTTATCTATCAGATATGGATAGCTCGCTACGTAATGAGAAAAGCAACAAAGCAACCAATGAGGTTGAAAAGTACTTCACCTTCCAAGTCCCAACCTAAGAATAAAGTTAAACTGAATTCTTTAGATGAAGTTCCCATGCTTCTATATGATGTATTATGTCACGCACTGATTGAACTGCAGTAAATCAATGTGAGACTGTCTTTTATCTTAAGTCATCTAATTTGCATTTAAAATTATGAGACATGATCTAACTGAATGATCCCATTTCAAAGAGGAATTCCCGTCCTATTTACTCTAGAGGTAATCTAACAGAAGGTTCCAATTCAAAAGCAAAATTCCTATCTGATTTATTCCCAAAAAAATCTTGACAAGCGACAGGAACATCATCAAGCACAATATTATTTTGCCAGTTTAAGGATTCCCAATTATCATCTTGCATAATAGTTCCATCCGAATTAAATTGTTTGTATGGATGTATGATAACAGAATTCCATTAAACATTTTGCAAAACAGTCAACAAAATTCTGCAATGCACAATATACTCCTTTGTAGTTTGAAATTTGGGAAAAAGATTTCAAGATTTCCAGATCACATAGTCACAGACATACCGTGACATTCGCAAGTGACTCTGTTGCAGCAGATTCAATATTAACAATGTGGACAAGAGGTGACATACTAGAATAGACCTGCAAAACAGAGACCTGGCTGAGCTGCTTCACAAGGAAACCATCAACTCATTTCATGGAAGTCTAAACAGAAGTTCCATCAAAAGAAGAAACTAAAAAGAGATATATATGACTCAATGAAACTTAAAAAATGTACTTTCTTCATAGAAAGATAATCTTACATTGAAAAGAAAAGTGCACGATATATGAATGTTTAAAGGTTAGGAGGGACATCAGTTGTTGTCCAAAAATAAAAATTCAAATGACGTGGAGATCAAATCAAAGAAACCTCATCTAATGTGATAATGTGCTTCCTTGTCGGAAGACCTTTACAAACTTATGAGGTAACGTTGATCAGGAGAAAGAGAAGTGTCGGTAATCGTCCACCTCAAACTTTTTGCCAGTATGTCCTTCTGAACTTTCCAGCCCTTATCCACGTTGTATATCCTAATATGGCTCCCCTGTAATGGTAACAAGCTATGGATTAACAGTAAAACAGCATCACATAGAAACAAGTGTGCTTATAAACTTAATTTGACAAGACCACAAAGTGAACTCATAATGTGGCATTTAATTTGCCAAATGCCATCAGGAAGCTAACGATTACCTGATAGCCCGCCACAAACAGTGAACCATCAACAGAAAACTGAGAAACATATGCACGAGATTGCATCTTATCCACCTTTTGAGGGCCATAAATAGGTAAACATCTACTCAACACATGACAGCTATCAGACAAGGAGAACCTCCCTCTCCCCGAATAATTGCTCTCTCGAGCAGCCAACATTCTCAGGGTAGAGACAGGCATTTTCAATCCGCCCACCGTAGCCTTTCTCAAATGTTCATTGGGCTCGGATCTTAGCTTCGTCAACTGAGCGATCTCATGGTCTAAGTCACCTGAGTTTCTGCCATATCCTCGAACTCCATGGGAATGGGTATCAGAAGTCTCCTCCTTGCAAACTCGTTTACCCTTGGCAAGCTGAGACATTGCAATCCTAAACCGAAACCCAGCTGTTGTGCATTAGTTTGCCTGTAACTGCATTTAAGACTCTGTTGACAAAAATATCCTCCACAGTGGAGAATGTACAACAGTGAGACTTGACCCAATATTCAACGAGGCAAATCCTGCAGATGACAAAACAAAGTCAGACTTAATTGCCAGTTCTGCACCTCATCAGAATCAAGACGCCAAACTCCCACAACAACCCCGTTAATAGAGCTCAAGAGAGATTACTAAACTTCATGAACACTAAGTTACTCATGAAAATGTCAACCAACGCCATCAGTGCAATCCTAATAAGCTCTCTCAAGCTGGCCATCAAAAGAACAAACCATCATGAAAAACAAGGTCAGGACCGGGAATACAATCTGCCCAACATGCCATTTCCTTTCAATCACGATTAACCAAGAAATTGTAAAAAATTCCGCAATTTGTCAAGTTTCAAGCCCCATAACTCAACGCCCACCAATCAAACAATCCTAAAAGGCTCGGTCTTTAACTCCCTGAAGAAACGGGAGAGGAATTTCGGTACGACCCATCAAATGTTTCAACGTTAGGACCTCAGCAACATCGAAACCAGGGAGGTTTAGGTCGACCAAGAACAACCCATGATTCAGGGCGCGAACAAAACAAAGCGACCGGCACAGAATCGGAGCAGAACATCATCACTCACCCGGTAAAAGCCGAGAGAGAACCTCCTGCAGGAGGGTTGGAGAAAGAAACCGAACAAGGGTATGATTGGAGCCTCCCGGAGGATTGAGATGAAGGGTTTTATTATATCTCCCGCAGAGGAGTGCGTGTGCGAAGACGTAAGAACTGAGCAAGAAGTGCGTCACGCTCAGGCTCCTTCTCCTTCTTCCACTGGTGGTTTCGATTTCGGCAGAAAGGAACTCCGACAGCAGGATCTCTTGGCGGCACATGCGCCACGTGTCTGCAGTCCGAGCCGGTGCTGCTGACGGAAACGGGGGCGGGCGGACGGTATCGATCCATGGTCAGGCCGTGCGCTACTCGATCGTCCAAATTTGGTAAGCAGACGGCGTTCACTGGAGAATCCGTCTCTCAATCCCCACGTCAAAAACCCCATCTTTAAGATTTGACTGGAGATCCACCTCCTGCACGGAATAAATCTACAAAAAAGAAAAAAAAAATCTTAAATTATGTCTATCTTACCACGTTTACTCCAAATTAAATCAAAAACTTATACATATATGATAAATAACGTACATCGCAAACTTCCAAATTTGGCACATAGGACACTTAAAAAATCGGAGATGAATGAAACATTTAAGTACCAACAATGGAAATTCTAATTAAAGTGTTGATAGAGCATTTTTAGTGACTTTTTATTTATTTATTGATGTGGTAATTTTTTTTTAAAAAGAGTCCATGTGGCACTATAAGGCCCCAAAATTTATTTTAAATATAAATATTAATTAATAATTAAACAAACTAAATTAAAAAAAGGTAGCCACAGCTTCGGTGAAGGCCTCCATATAAAAGATTTCATATCTTAACGTGCTCCCGCAAGATGAACCTTCTATTAGATATTCCATCTTGTCTCGTAATTGTATTGTTTGCGACCTTAACAATAGTTTTGTGAGAATGTCAACAAGTTGATCATGGGTGGAAATATGGGCATCTTGCCAACTTTAAGAAGTTCCCGAATGAAATGGTAATCTATCTCAATGTGTTTCATTCGGAAATGGAAGATGGGATTTGCACAAACATAGGTGGTGCCTATTCTGTCGCAATACAAGCTTGGTGCCATGTCCATGCGAATGCCTGAAGTAGATATGCGATCATCAATGTTTCCTGCTTAATCTGCGTTGGATTAGGTATGAAGTACGGGTTTTGTGTTGCGTCTCAAGTGCAACCATGGAATAATGTTCCCTTAAGATAGCGCAAGTGCCGCTTTATGGTCATCAAGTGGGTTGTGGTCGGCTTATGCATGAATTGAGATAAGCTTGTTTATCGCAAAACCAAGGTCTGGGCGAGTAATGTTGAGGTATTGAAGTGCACCAATGAGACATTGGCTGGTGTTCTTTGTCATGGACCAAAAGAGACTTGACATGTGGCTAATGGTGTCCCTACCTCTTTTGCATCTCCCATTTTAAAGCATTAAAGTAGCTCTCTTATGTATTTATGTTGAGAAAGAAGTAAACTGGTCTTTGTGTGAATGACTTCGATTCTATAAAGTAAAAAATAAAATTTAGTGGCCCAAGTCTTTAATTGAGAATTGACTTGAGAGAGTGGTGATGAAGTCCAAAACAAAATACTGGTTACTTCCTATGATAATAAGGTCAGCTACGTACATAGGCTTGAATGCCACCATGAGAGTAAATGAACAATGAATTGTCATTCTTTGAATTGACAAATGAATTTACGAGAACAAATGAACTTAGCTCATTGTATCAAGCCTGTGGAGCCTGCTTTGACCCATATGTGGTTTTGCGGAATTTGCAAATGTGCGTTGGTTTTTTTGTGTTTTTAAAATCGGGCAATTGCGACATGTAGATCTCATCCTGGAGAGTTCGTTGGAGGAAGGTATTGTTGATGTCCGGTCTCAATGTCCATTCACACATTAGAGCCAATGATCAAACGGCCCGAATTGTATTTGATTTAATGATTGGGTTAAATATGTTGGTGTAATCAAGGCCCGGTCATTGGTGAAAATCTTTGGCCACAAGACATGCTTTGTACCTCTCAATACTACTATCAACATGTCTTTTTATCCTATAAAGCCGTTTGCAACCTACAACATCAAAAAATGGATCAATAGGTATTAGTTTCCAAGTCCCGTTACAAATAAGGGCATCGATCTCAACTGACATTGCTTCATGACATTGAGAATTGCACATAACTCGTGTAATTCCCGTTGGTTCTAAAGTTAGTGGAAGTGGATGTTTAGTGGTGATGTGGTTGATTTGTTTGGGCTTGAAAATAATATTTTGGAATCTAGTGATCATTTTGCGAGTTTGTGTAGGTGGATGTACGGGTTCTAATGTTTGGTCATTGTATTGTTGATAGCGGCAAGTTGGGTTTCGGGTGAGCTGGAAGGAGTAAATTTTGGGTGTTTGTTATATGCGGATTTATTTGCATATAGATTCATGAGTTTTGTCCATGCAGTGTGTGATGAATTGCAAGAGGCAATGAGAGGAATCACGGCTTTGGATACGGATGCAAAAATTGCATGAAGCAAGAGCTGATCCTGGCGAATCCAGGTTGTTGCGGCTGGATTTGGCACCATTTGATTTCCAGCTGAAATGGTGAGAAGCGGACGGACGAAAGTCCCGTCAACGAATCCCATTAAATCAAAACCAATGAGCAATGCCTGAAATTGAGCGTGCCAAGAAGAAAAATTGGCAGTGGAGAGCTTGAATGACAATTGGACGGCTGCTGAGATTGAAATCAGGCCGTTAGGTGCGGCTGTCCCGATGGAATTCGAACCAGAATTTGAGGTCCTGCCATGGCTGGAGGATGCAGTAGGTTGCTGAAAAAAATGCAGAATGGCCGGATCAACAAGCTCTTAGGAGCAGAAGGCTCTGATACCATATAATAGCTCAATATTTGTGAACGATTTTCATTACTTTCCATTTTCAGATCGTACACGTTTATAAAGAGATGAAAATATACAATATTTGGCATAGCAAAGATCAAGGAATGATAACTTATCTATAGTTGGTAATCCCTTTAAATAAGCTAATTTGAAATTCAAAAAGATATCATGGAGATTTCATATCTTAACACCACATTTCAGCTTTGGAAGCATCCAACCAGGAATCTATCATCCTCAATGGAATCTTTATAGTAACGCTTAGAGAATGTCGCTAACGTCAGTCGCCCATTACTATCCTTTTATTATTATTATTATTATTATTATTATTATTATTATTATTATTATTATTTGGTAATGGTAAGAATATATAAATAGCTTTAACCAACTGACAAAAAAACCGGCGCCAATAACATTCACTCAAAATGATAGACCATAATGAGTGAAGAGAGCCAATGTAAAAGGAGACACCCGAAGGAACATGGGGTCGAGCAACAACCACGAGAAAACAAGCCAAAGCAAGAAACAAAGCAACAAGTAGAAAGCAAGACGTCACTAATCGAGAGGACCGAGGATGGCAGAGTCAAGCCCTCAACATCGCTGGAGCCTCCTGTTCCTATTGTTGTCTGGCACATCGCTGGAGCCTCCTGTGCCTTGTCCTTAACTATTTTGATGAGATGATTCTTCAAAACCGGCAATTCCAAGGTCTCCCCCCGAAAGATAATACTATTGCGCTTCTTCCAAATCAAGTGGCACATGGCACCAAAAGAAAAATGGGCTATGCAATGGATTTCATCCTTGCCAGGTAGGAATTTCAAGGCCCAAGTAAGGTTCTCAGACCAAGATATGTTTCTCCAAGGTAAATTACATCTGGCAGCCCAAAAAAATGCAAGACTAGCCAAGATGTGGCAATCAAAGAACAAGTGATCAATAGAATTTGGTCTGGAATTGCAAAAAGCACATAGCCCACTATCTATTCTACCATAGGAAAGAAGGAGAACCTGGGTGGGTAAGTGATTCCGAATAATAAGCCAAAGGATGAATTGGAATCTTGGATCAATTGAATCATTCCAGATGAGTGAAGCCCAAGGAACACGATCCTTTTTCCTCCTAATCATATCCCACGCAGAGGCTATCGTGAATGCACCTGAAGAGCTTCCACGCCAAGTAAACCTGTCCAATGATGTAGAGAGGACCGTAAGAGAATAATCACCAACTTCCAATAAGGTCCTGAGCACACCACCATAAGGGGAAAATAGATCCACAAGTGTTGCATGCCTAGAGAAACCCGAACTATCAATGAAGGAGTCCGATAACAATAAGTTTAAAGGGCCTCTCGGGTGCCAATAGTCAAACCATAAAGATACCGAGGAGCCATCTCCAATTTCCCATAGGAAGGATAATTGAAACTCTTGCCTCAAATGCATGATCTTCTTCTAGGCCCAGGAGCATACAAATGGAATGCGGGAGATCCAAAAATTATCTTTCTTTAAAAATGTCGTGTGGATCCACATACACCATAAAGATTCTTTATCTGTGAAAAGAATCCAAATATGCTTGAGTATCGTAGCTTTATTGCAATCATGCAACCTGTGAATACCCAATCCTCCTTTAGCCTTAGGGAGGCATACTTCCTCCTAAGAAGCTTTTGCCCCCCCTGGCCAAGTGTGGGGCATTTCCAAAGAAATTGCCTCAAAATTTGTTCTATGCGATCAAGCACTGAACAAGAAAGAAAGAAAACATTGGACTAATAACTCTGGATGGAGTGAAGGATTGACCTTATCAATTGAAGTTTGCCAGCAAAAGAAAGAAAACGCTGTGTCCAAGATTGGATCCTAGCTGTGATGCGATCAACAAGTGATATACAGTCCGTCTTGGTAAGCCTTGAAGTAATGATCGGTACTCCTAAATATCTCACTGGTAGTTTCCCTTCCTGGAATCCCAATGCCATGAGGATATAGTTCCGAAGAGTCGGGGAACCACCAGCAAGAAAGGCTTCACTTTTGCTTGTATTCGGCAGCAATCCACTCCAAGAAAAGAAAATATCAAGGCCTCTTTTAAGCAATGCCATTGAGGCCCAGTCTGCCTGACAAAATAAGAATACATCATCTGCGAAGAAAAGATGGGAGAGGTTCAAAGTTTTACACCTCCAAAAATACTTGAACTCCGGTTGGGAGGTGCGGGAGCTAAGAATCCTAGGGAAGACCTCCATCACCAAAGTAAAGAAATAAGGCTACATCGGGTCCCCCTGTCTTAGGCCCTGGCCACCAGAGAAGAAACCGTGTAACTCTTCATTAATAGAGATGGAATATTTAGGCGTTTGAACACAAACCATAATGAGCCGAGTCATCTAGGTAGGAAAGCCAAACAATGAGAGGGTTAGCTCAAGAAAATCCTAATCAACTGTATCATAAATTTTTTTGAAGTCTACCTTAATCGCACACTTTGGTAAGTGAGGGTCTCGATGGAAACCTGCAAAAAGCTCTTGGACCAATAGAATATTGTCATTTATCCTCCTTCTTTTGACGAATGCATTTTGGGATGGGCTAACCAAATCCCGAAGCACTGCAGCTAGGTGATTGGCAAGGATCTTGGTAATGATTTTATATAAAGTATTGCAACAAGCTATAGGCTTGAAGTCTGCACAGAACATGCATTAGGGACTTTGGGCACCAAAGAAAGGATAGTGATATTCACCTCACGCAAAAGCTTGCCCGAAGAAAAGAAATCCTTAACCGCATCGAAGACTAACAGGACAATTGTCGCCAAGAAACTCTTTAAAAACTCAACAGTGAAACCGTCCGGGCTAGGGGCCTTACCTCTAGCGAGGGAAAAAAGAGTAACCCTGATCTCCAAATTAAGTAGAGGTCAAGATAGATCACTAACATAGTCATCGGTAAGGGGACACTTGATAAAAGCCCGCAACTCCTGCAACAAAGGTTTCATCAGAGTAGTTTGCAGTGTAAGAAGGTCGGCGAAATAAGAAACAAACACTTGCTGCACCCTATCCGAATCGGTGACCAGTACTCTTAAAGAATCCTTAACAGAGATTATCCTGTTTCGGAGCTGTCTTCTACTAACAGAATGGTGAAAAAACTTCGTGTTTCTATCACCTTTTTGAAGCCAATGGATCATGGACTTTTGTCTATAAAAAGACTCCTCTTGACTTCGTAGATCAATAAAGCATCGGCGATGTTCTTTCTCCAACCCAACAAGATAGGAACTGGTCGGGTCTTGATGGAGGGCATGCTGGGTAAGTTTCGGGGCATTCCTCACTTCATTAGTTCTTAGTGAAATATCAGAGAAGAACTCTCTCTTGAGTTGTTTAAGACGGCCTTTGAGAGCTTTTAGCTTGCTTACAAGTCTGTACATAGGAATGCCAACTCCCAGGGAGTCCCAAACTTGCTTGACAATAGAGTCAAATTCCGGATGCTTCATTTAAAAGTCGAAGAATTTAAAGGGCTTTCTTGTATGACCTGGTTCGAGCATTCTAACCACCATGGGGGTGTGGTCTGAGATACTTGGATTTAGAAAAGAAGCCTCAGAGAAAGAGAAGTCAAGTCTCCACTTTGAGTTCACCAAAACTCGATCAATTTCCTTTGCTTCCGATTCACCCCTGCTGAGGTGAACTAAGTATACAAAAGACCCACATATCTGAGATCCTCCAACTTCGTTTGGGCTAAACAATCACCAAACTCATCGAAGTATGGAATCCAGTTGTCTAAGCTGCCTATACAGTCAGTCGGATCTTTAATAGCATTAAAATCGCCCACCGCCAGCCAGGGCGAGTCCTACAAAATGTTATTTCTCTGGAGGAGGTCGGCCAAAGAGGGCGTCGGCGCAAAAAAGTATGCTCACCATAGATCACAGAAATATAGCAACCCACATTAGATAACAAAGAAGTTAGATGACCATGGATTGCTTGAGCATTTAAGGAAGAGACATCAAAATTCACTAGAATAGGATTCCATCCAACCCATATCCTACTACGAGGAGAAAAACCATAGTTTGCCTCCCACCTCTAACCCGACAAAAGGTTCATAGAGATGGAATGGAAAAGGGGCTCTGGGACCTTTGTCTCCAAGATAACGACTAAGTAAAGATTATTTGAAGAAACCCAACTTCTTATTTCAGCCCTCCTCAGGGGACCATAAGTCCCATAATATTCCAAAAACCAACAAACATCCAAAAAGCCAGAGAAAATGGGGTTACCTTTTCTTGCTAGGCCTGCGTCAATTGGGGACCGAAGTAGGCATAGCAAAAGGGGGAAGGTTTGGGCATAAAGACATCAACTTATCCTGGATAATTAAAGGCTTTTGATGATCAAGAGGAGCGACCGGAAAAGATGGGCAAGACAGGAGGTGTTCCTCCTCAAAGGAGCTATAAACGTCACTCTCCATACCACTAGCAGCATTTCCTAATCGCGGCTGAGTAGAAGATGAATCAGGAGGTCTTGATCTACCCGCAATAGGAAAAGGGCAGCCACTACTTGGCTTCGGGGCATTCTCAGAAAGTTGTGTTTTTCCAAAAGGAGCAGGGGGATTGATCTTCACAGGGGCTAGTACCTATGGTTTAGCAGAAAAAGCGGGAGGCATAGTCTTCGCTGGTACAGGGTTCTTCAACTCCAAAGCCTGAGCACCCCAGCCTGAAGGAGGTATCCTAGCATCTCCCTCAGGCACATACATCTTCTTCTTCTTCTTACCTTTCACATGTTTCCATCCCGATTTAGGTCCCTTAAGGGCCTGAGAAGCTAATGGTTCGAGAGATAGGAACAATTGCGGGGGGTTCAATCTCAATCTCGGAGTAACGCTTTGTACACGCCCTTCCCGAACTCCCACCCAGGCCCTTTTGAAAGCTGGGGAGGATCACTCTTCCCCCCAAGCCCGATTCGTAACGGGGACAACGGGAAGGGGGCAACCAGAAGCAACAACAGGTGGAACACTAACCTGTTGGGCTGCAGGTTCAGTCGATGCCTGGGTTAGGGGCACGAGAACAAATATGGCCAAAAACGCCACATCTAGGGCAGGCACTAGGCCTTCACTCATACTCCACTTCTACAATGCTCGTTTTTCCCACGATCTAATACCTCTACAGTTTCGTAGCAAGGCTGCTTCGCTGAGATTTCCACGCATACACGAGCAAATACCAGCATGTTTCTATCCTCTGTTCTCAGATCAACGTAAAGCGGCTTACCCACCGCACTTGCCACAACACTTATACCCTGAGCCGACCAGAAAGCAGTCGGGAGTTTCTTCAAACGAATCCAAACAGGGACTACCGAATGGTCGTCCTCTATGATCTCCAGTGAAGGCTTCCACTGCTGCGAGATCAGAGGGACTCTTGCTATCGTGATAGGCTCGCCATCTAAAACCTTCCTTCTATAATCCGCATTAGGAACCCAGAAGAAATAAGGGCCCTGTCCATTCCCCATTACCTCTAGGACTTTAGGGCCCCACGCATTCTTAATGGAGGACTCCACCAACTTGAATGGAAGCTTTCTTCCAACGAAGTACCCGACCAGACACTCATAGAACTTAGGATCCACTGCATCCAGAATAGCATCTGAAAGCTCAACAACAGGTCTGTTGTTGATGATAATGGGTGGGATGTATTCCAAGTCGAAGCCCTTGGTGACAATTTTAGTCACATTGGCCCAAGATTGGGACTGAGGAGGTTTGGAGTCCCTCTTCTGCTGATCCCTCCACTGGGGTCTCTTCGAAGTCGACCTGGCTCTACTTTGAGCACGGCGCGAAGCAGGAGTTTGCAAGGAAGGTTCGACATGCTTAGCTTGGTCAAGAGGTGCCACAGGTTGGCCATCATGAGGGCGGGACACGGGACTTCGTCCCCTTGATGTGCCAGCTGCAAATTGTGTCGAACGGGGCTGGCGAATCACTCTAGAGATGGAAGACGCCATTTGTCGATCATCTGGTATGCAGGCCGAACACTTATCCAAAGAAGTCCATTAGAATAAATAAACGGATTTGGCCAAAGTCCAAATAGACAACATGGAAGAAGGAAAAGCCCACACTTGCACAAGAACAGCCCACGCCTAAGCTCAGACACAGCATAAAATTGAATTCGCAAGAACGGTCTTGGCCTCCACCCAGCCAACAAATTTTGGGCTTGTGGATCAAGAGAAGGAGGAACACTTGGACAGAAGCTATGGGGAGTAGTAGCGACCTACCGCTCCAAATATCAAGCCCAAACGAACAGCAAGGACTACTGAACCAAGATTGAATCAGAAACCGCAGATCACCCACACCAGTTCGCCTAGGGCAACTTGGATCTCGAAATGTAGGATGAATTAGAGGAAACCGTTCGGTGGAATTGTAGAGGAAAGTTAGAATAACCTATCCTCCAAAAATCGGCCCAAATGGACGCCCCAAGCACCCGGAACAAGCTCAAAACCAGAATGTGAACAGTGTCTGTTTCGCTTGGAAGGAGAGAGCATGATGAACAGTAACCACATGGAGCAAAAATGGCAAAGCTTACTATCCTTTTACTTATAGGGCTAAAATCAAAAAAAGAAAGCGTGAATTTGCTTGTCTTGTCGGCTACATTTTATGCACTTTCACTATGTTTCTCACAAAGATTAATCGTTTGATTGACATGAATAATTTTATATAGGGGTGTAAACATTACAAAGATAATGAAACAATGAGAAATTTGGATATGAGAGCAAAAGAGAAAACAAAAAAACAAACGAAATATTGTAGAAACCAAATGGGCATGATGTTGTTTGTTAGGCAAGGCAAGTTGTCTTGACAAAACAATTTATGGGCATAGGTCTCTTTTTGCCTACGGAAAAACGTCGTTGTATCCAATCATGAAGTCTACCCATAGGACAACAAACGATCGACAAAAAACGTTAGATTAATCTAGCAGGGTTGGATTAATCTAGCAGGGATAGTGGTGTCGAAGAAGAGGGTCCAGTCCTCCCTCCACGGCTCGCCTGAGTTCGACTCAACCTGCGACTCGGCCTACGCCCACTGCCTCTCCCTCACCCAGCACGCCTTTGATGACGTCTTCCCCTACTAGCTCTCCTCCGCCGCTGCCCACCTCCACTGCTCCCTCTCCTCCTCCTCCCCTCTCGTCTCCTGGTGGGTCCCCTCTCCCCCCTCCCAGTCCCAGGTCGACCGCGCCCTTCGCACCACCGCCTGCCATCGGCCCCTCCCCCCCTCCGGCGGTAGTGACGGGCCCCAGCTGCTTGGGGCGGCCGAGTTCAGGGAGTGGGTGGTGGAGTTGTTCGCTGGCACCGTGGTGGAGAGCGCGGGGAGGGCAGTGCTGACGCGGGTCCCGATTGGGGTGGTGGGGATCGCGATGGGGAGCGAAGGAGGTCATCTGGTTAGTGATTGGGGTCTACGCGCTCGGCGTCGCAACATCGATTTATCTTGGCCTGTCCGGTTAGCGATTTCTCTCTCATCTTCTTCTCTTTGTTATCCGTGAATGTAATGAACATTTGGGTATCTGTATATGGCAACTCGCTCGATTGCAATATATTACTCGGAATGAATTGTTGGTGAAGTTGGTGATGAATTTGAGAGTGCTTGAAAAAAGTAGTGAAATAATGAATATGACACTCTTATATTTCGAATGCAATGGATTCATTTGCCATGCTCGGTAGCATTTATAAAATTAGGAATATAAATCATTTGTCGAGAGCCCAAAAGATGTGGAAAGAAGAGCAAGTAGTTATTGATCACCTGATATTGTCCTATTCAAAAGAGTTTCAAAAGGCAATTAATAAACTTTTATCTGAAAGACTTCTTTTGCTAGATAAATGCTATATTTAAGTAATCGTGAAATCAATTCTAAAATTACTATAAAATGATAAATATCTTGATTTTAAATTCATTATATGTAACGGATATATTCTAGCAATAAAACCACAACAATTATCACGATGACAAGCACAAGCTCACTTAAATGATAATGATCATCTGGATGAGAATCGTCACCAACCTCATTGGGAGAAACTTGCTTTGTTTAATTGATAGATCCCAAATCGATGTGGAATTTGATCCAACGAATTGAATTGACCGAATAAATTCGAGAGTGAGCTGCGAACGAAATTGAGAAGTTTGGATGATAAAAAAATTCATAATAAATATGGCTAATTAAAAAAATTCGGTCTTTCCCCCTCCTTTTATGGGGTCTTCCGTCGTTATAGCTTAATATCATATGGTGCTTGTACTTTATATTATATATAATATATTATGGATCCCACTGAGATGACAGCTAAGGTCTAGTCGTGCAAAGCTCGATTGCTTGATTGTACTAGAGCTAAATTGGGTCATTAAATTAAACCTCTAGGCACTTATCCTCTAATTCTAAATGACGTGTTATATAATTAAAAGTGATATTATGTGTCATATTGATCTTCATATGCTCTTTATCGTTCTTATAACAGCCTGAACTTATTGTTCATCAATAAGGAAGTGACCTGCCGATTTCAGCTCACGAATCATGTTTGACATCTTCCGAAAATGCTGCTTCATCGTTATATTTGGGTGCTTTCGGTATATGTCAAACTTGATGGCGAGTTTCCTCAACTTAGTAGCAGATGTACCCCTAAACTTATCTTTCAAGGCAACCAACATTGCTTGGGCTTTATTATAACTATCAAATTCACACATGAGATTATCTTACATGCAGCTTACCAATGTAATGTGAGCAGTGCTATTTTTCTTCTTCCAAGCTTGATAAACTTCTAGATTTCTCATGTGTTGACCTTAAGTTTTATGCTCAGATTCATCCATGGTGTGGTTGAGAGTTTCCTTGCTCCTCAGGGATATACTGAACCTTTTAGTGCCAAATATCATAATTGTTACTGTTCAGCTTCTCATCTTTATTGAGGTCAGCCACAATGGTCTTGGATGCCGAAACCAGAATCAATTGCTATAACACATTGACATAATAAACGCAAAATCAATACGAACATACTTTTCAAAGTAATGCACATATTTATTATATGGCAAAGACAAACCAAATTAATGATAATTTAACAAAAGATACAGAAACGAAAGTTCACTATGATCTCAATCAGCTCCTATGTATGATTGTTCTATTATCATTAATTAGTTTAATTTGCGCAAATTTTAAGTTCTAGGTGAGAACTCTTTCGAATTCTACCAACCTACGAATTCCCACTAGAAAACATAATTATATGACCTCATGAAATTTCTACATTTTTCAATTAACACAAAAGCATAGCATGATGTGAACCAATGTACAAAAAATAATCATGCTGCAACTACAATCAAAATTGCAATTCAACATGTAATGGAAAAATAAGGATTTCCTACCATTGTTAGAATTTTTTTGGAATTAGAATGTTACCATCAAACCAAGCTCTACACAGCATATGCGATACCATTTTCATGTAAGCAAGTTACTGTATTTCCAAAACCATAAGAAAATACAAGTTAAAAATGAATAAATTATGCATTTATACCCTAAAAATATGCGTACTTAGGGTTCCCTATACATTTTTATACCTTTAAAAAACTCAAAAAATAAAAAATAGTTATACCGGTATAGAGTACATCCATACGAATCAAATACCACCAACTACGCTCCAATCGAAGCTCTCACGTGCCCACATGTGCCACCTGATTGTGCGGCACGTGTGGCACATGTGCTAGCGAGCTAGAAGGCTCTTGGCCAGTTCGACTGGTCCTTTGACCGGTTTGACCACCGGACTAGTTGACCAGTCAACGGTTGGGTTGAGTTTGGGGTTGGGTCGCGGGCCTGGTTGCTGGCCGATGACCAGTCGGCCAACTGCCATTGGCAATGACGTCATCCGATGGTTATCGACTGTTGGATGACATCATGGATGGTGTCAGCACACGTCGGTTCATCGACGCGCGCGTGACATTCACGACCTGGGTGTGCCCAACGCGTCTGGCGCATGGTGCCCACATGTAGTAGCTTTGGGCCACACGTGTAGGCGTGTTCAGCGTGCTCCGGTGATGCTCAACCCACCACTGGACTCGTCTCGATGAGTACTTTCACTCTGTATATTTGAAAATTTATTTGGTAGAAAAAATGTTCCGAAAAATGGCCAAAACCGTATGGGTGTACGCGGCCTCAAACACGTTCTTCGCTTCGGTTCGTTTTTGACGATTCAGATTGCATTTCCGAGCAATAAACATCTAGACAGTGTAGATTTCAATCTCTTGATTTCAATATCAAGTGGTAACGAGAAAATTCGATGAAAAAACAAGGCAGAAATCACAACCGGGCTCTAATACCAATGTAAGAAAGAAAGTCGGCGGAAGACGAGTTACCTCTTACTGATGCGCAATGAACAATTTACCCCGAAATGATCGTTTAATTGCGATGAATGACAAACAAAATTACTTTATGTTGGTTTGAATGTAATCACAAGGAAAACATCCAATTTTCACAACGTAAATGCCAATTTTTCTCGTAAAGGAGAAATGGAACACCTTTTTCTTTGATGGAAATGGGACAAGAAAAAAAAGGAATTTTTTTTCCTTGAGCATATGTTCTGCCAACTATGTTAACGGTTATCTTCAGAAGAATTTTATATGAGTCTCTCATGCCCTTTCAAAGGGAATCTTTCTATCATAGTGTATCAAGACGAAACGGTGCATTCTCATTACGCTCCATCATGAATGTACTAATTAAGTACAACAGTAGGAATGACTTCAATTCTTTAAAAAGAAAAAAAAAATTTAGTGGCCCCAAGTCTTTAATTGAGAACCGATTAGAGAGAGCGGTGATGAAGTCCAAAACAAAGTTCTGGTCACTTCCTATGATAATGAGGTCATCTACGTACACTGAAAAATAGGCTTGCATGCCACCATGTGAGTAAATGAACAATGAATTGTCATTCTTTGAATTGATAAATGAATTTACGAGAAGGAATGAACCTAGATCATTGTACCAAGCCTACGGAGCTTGCTTTAACCCAAATATGGTTTTGCGGAATTCGCAAACGGGCGTTGGTTTTTCTAGGTTTCTAAAACTAGGCGATTGCGACATGTAGACCTCATCCTAGAGAGTTCGTTGGAGGAAGGCATTATTGACATCCTGTTTCAATGTCCATTCAAGCATTAGAGCCAATGAAAAGATGGCCCGAATTGTACTAACTTGTGTAATCAAGGCCCGGTTGTTGGTGAAAACCTTTGGTCACAAAACGTGCCTTGTACCTCTTAATACTGCTGTCCACATGTCTTTTTATCTAATAAAGCCATTTGCAACCTACAACATTCAAAGATAAATCAAAAGGTATTAGTTTCCAAGTCCGGTTACGAATAAGGCCATTGATCTCATATGACAATGCTTCACACCATTGAGAATTGCACTAACTTGTGTAATTCCCGTTGGTTCTAAAGTCGGTGGACATTGAGGGAATTTCTTAAAGTTGGCAAGATGCAAGTCTCCCATATTTTCACCCATGATCAACTTGCCAACATTCTCACAAAACTGTTGTTAGGGCGTGGACAATAAATTACGAGACAAGATGGCATTTCCAATGGAACATCCATCTTGTGGGGGTATGTTAAGACATGAAATATTTTCTATGGAGGCCTTCACCAAAACTATGGCTCCCTTTTTTTCTTTAATTTAGTTTTTAAAATTATTTAAATTAATATTTATATTAAAAAATAATTTAGGGGCTTATAGCGCCACGTGGACAGTTTTTTTTTTAATTGCCATGTCAGTAAAAAAGTCACTAAAAAATGCCCAGTCAGCACTTTAATTGGAATTCTCATTGTTGGCACTTAAATATTACATTCTTCTTCGATTTTGGCACTTAAATATAACTTTTGAAACTTTTTGGTATTTGAGGCCATGTTTAGTAACTATCCTTGAAACAACCGATTCTATTATTTTGTTTTTTGGAACAAAAATAAAAATAAAAATCTATTTGATAAAATTTTTGTTCCCAGGAACAATAATATATTTTTTTATTCTCGGAATTAAATTTGGAACAGAATTAAGAAGTAGAAAAGTTGCTTTTTGTTCTTGAGAATAATTTTAAGAATCAAGCCCAACTCTTTTTGCTTTCTTTTCTCCTTCTCTCTTCTTCTTCTTCTTCCTTCCGGTCTCGGTTGGTAACTAACCGTCGCCACCGTCGGTGATGGCCGGCGACGACGATTAGGCGAGCTCGTTGAGGCATGCCATGGCCAAGCGAGGCCTCGCCCTAGCTTGACAAGCCTCGGAGAGTTCGTCGGACCTTCACCGGCCACGGCGGCCGGCCAGCTACAAAGAAGGAGGAAGAAGAAGAAAAAAAAAGGAAAAAGAGAAATATATATATATATATATATATATATATATATATATAAAAAAGAGTTTTAAAAAATTAACATAAATAAAAAATTTAAGAATTCTTCCAAAACACATTTCTATTAAGAGAATATAAATTTGTATATCAAACGTGTTCTTTTATTTAAAAATTGTTCATGATAACAGAATCGGAAAAAAATCATTTATAATAAAAAATTATTTTGAAAACAGAATTATTACAAAACATACTATAAATGTTTCCTGCGCAAAATTTTGGCACTTGCGATGTATTTTGTCTAAATTTAAATTGGAGTAAATATGTTATGATAGACATAATTAAAAAAAAAAAAATTCAGGTTTTATTCCATACAAGAGGTGGATCTTGAGATAAATCTTAAATATGGGGTTTTTGATGTGTGGCTTGAGAGATGGATTCTCCAGTGAACGCCGTCTTTGTACCAAATTTGGATGATCAAGTTGTGCACGGCGTGACCATGGATCGATCTTTACTGCCCGCCCGTTTCGTTCCGTCGCCCGGCAAAGGCTCGGACTACGTACATGTCGCATGTGCCGCGACGGGATCCGGCTGTCGGAGCTCCTTTTTGCCGAAATCGAGACCAACAGTGCAAGAAGGAGAAGGAGTAGGGGTGAGCAACGGTCTAGGTCGACCCTGGACCGACCCTAGACCAGCCCAACCTTGCCCGTCCTAGTCCGGTTCCCAAGGGGACTGAGTCGGTCATTGGTCCTGAAATTTCAGAACCAACACTGTACGAGTTGGTCCTCGGTCCTAAGAATTTTGGGTCGGTCTAATCCTGGACCAACCCCGTATATTATATTATATTATATTATATTATATTATATTATTTATAATTTTTATATATTCAAACTTAAGTTAAATGTCTTTATATTATATTATATTGAGATGTTCTATCAATAGCACTAATAGTAATTTCAATTTAAAACTTTTGTTGAGTATTAATTATGTGTCGCTTGTTTTGTTTTCAGGTATTTAGAAGTTCAAGTGAATTAACAAGATGTGAAGTTATATATTCATGGTTTATATTAAGTATTTCAACTACACTTTGCTTTTCAATTTGTGTCAAATGGTAGAAGTTTTGAAGAGTAGAGTAATACATTCTTGCTACGGTGATTTGCTAGTCAAGCGGTGTGAAGCTCATTTTTTGGTTGAGTGGACACTACATGATCAAATGTTAGTCAAGTGGTGTGAAGCTCATTTTTTAGTTGAGTGGATTCTACATGATCAAATGTAGGAAAACGCTTTTGCATAGGGTGTTATGAATATTAAAGATAGATGATTACAAGAACTTTCCATCTTGTCCCATATCTCGATGAGCGGTTAGCAGGGTGTCATCTTAAATTTGCTAAATATGTATTGGTATTTATAATTTGGTTGCACAATTCTGCATTGTCGATTAATGTGTAATTTGAATGTGTAGGTTTGCTTTTTTAGGGAGTATAAAAAATAAGATGAAAAAATTTATTGATCGGTCCCGGGTTGACGCTGAACCGGACTGAACTCATTGGGTCGGTCAGTTCTTGGTCCTGCCCAATAGGGTTGATTCTCGATCCTAAAAATTGAGGAACGATACTGTATAGTTTGGTCCTAGAGTTAGGGGTGGTACAGATTAACCGGACCATGCTCACCCCTAAAAAGGAGACTGAGCGTGACGCACTTCTTCCATAGTTCTTACGTCTTCGCACACGCACTCCTCTGCGGAGATATAATAAAACCCTTTGTCTAAAACCTCCGGGAGACTCCAATCATACCCTTGTTCGGTTTCTTTCTCCAACCCTCCTGCAGGAGGTTCTCTCTCGGCTTTTGCCGGGAGAGTGATGATGTTCTGCTCTGATTCTGTCCCGGTCGCTTTGTTTTCTTCGTGCGCTGAATCATGGGTTGTTCTTGGTCGACCTAAACCTCCCTGGTTTCGATGATGCTGAGGTCCTAACGTTGAAACATTTGGAGGGTCGTACTGAAATTCCTCTCCCGTTTCTTCAGGGAGTTAAAGACCGAACCTTTTAGGATTGTTTGATTGGTGGCATTGAGTTATGGGGCTTGAAACTTGACAAATTGCGGAATTTTTGACATTTTCTTGATTGATTGTGATTGAAAGGAGATGGGATGTTGGACAGATTGTATTCCCGGTCCCCAACCTTGTTCCGAGGCGATAATGGTTTTCATGATGTGTTCATGATGGGTTGTTCTTTTGATGGCCAGCTTGAGAGAGCTTATGAGGATTGCACTGATGGCGTTGGTTGACATTTTCATGAGTAACTTAGTGCTCATGAAGTTTAGTGATCTCTCTTGAGCTCTATTAAAGGGGTAGTTGTGGGAGTTTGGCATCTTGATTCTGATGAGGTGCAGAACTGGCAATTAAGTCTGACTTTGTTCTGTCATCTGCAGGATTTGCCTCGTTGAATATTGGGTCAAGTCTCACTGTTGTACATTCTCCACCGTGGAGGATACTTTTGTCAACAGATTCTTAAATGCAGTTACAGGCAAACAAATGCACAACAGCTGGGTTGCAGTTTAGGTTTGCAATGTCTCGGCTTGCCAAGGGTAAACGAGTTTGCAACGAGGAGACTTCTGGTACCCATTCCCATGGAGTTCTAGGATATGGCGGAAACTCAGGTGACTTAGACCAGGAGATCGCTCAGTTGACGAAGCTCAGATCCGAGCCCAGTGAACATTTGAGAAAGGCTACGGTGGGCGGATTGAAAATGCCTGTCTCTACCCTGGGAATGTTGGCTGCTTGAGAGAGCAATTATTCGGGGAGAGGGAGGTTCTCTTTGCAAACCCGTGCATATGTTTCCCAGTTTTCTGTTGATGGTTCACTGTTTGTGGCAGGCTTTCAGGTAATCATTAGCTTCCTATGGCATTTGGCAAATTAAATGCCACATTATGAGTTCACTTTGTGGTCTTGTCAAATTAAGTTTATAAGCACACTTGTTTCTATGTGATGCTGTTTTACTGTTAATTCATTGCTTGTTACCATTACAGGGGAGCCATATTAGGATATACAATGTGGATAAGGGCTGGAAAGTTCAGAAGGACATACTAGCAAAAAGTTTGAGGTGGACGATTACCGACACTTCTCTTTCTCCTGACCAACGTTACCTCGTAAGTTTGTAAAGGTCTTCCGACAAGGAAGCACATTATCACATTAGTTCTTTGATTTGATCTCCATGTCATTTGAATTTTTTTTTGGACAACCGATGTCCCTCCTAACCTTTAAACATTCATATATTGTGCACTTTTCTTTTCCATGTAGGATTATCTTACTATGAAGGAAGTACATTTTTTAAGTTTCATTGAGTCATATATATCTCTTTTTAGTTTCTTCTTTTGATGGAACTTCTGTTTAGACTTTCATGAAATAAGTTGATGGTTTCTTTGTGAAGCAGCTCAGCCAAGTCTCTGTTTTGCAGGTCTATTCTAGTATGTCACCTCTTGTCCACACTGTTAATATTGAATCTGCTGCAACAGAGTCACTTGCGAATGTCACGGTATGTCTGTGACTATGTGATCTGGAAATCTTGAAACCTTGAAATCTTTATCCCAAATTTCAAACTACAAAGGAGTATGTTGTGCATTGCAGAATTTTGTGGACTGTTTTGCAAAATGTTTAATGGAATTCTGTTATTATACATCCATACAAACAATTTAATTCGGATGGAACTATTATGCAAGATGATAATTGGGAATCCTTAAACTGGCGAAATAATATTGTGCTCGATGATGTTCCTGTCGCGTGTCAAGATTTTTTTAGGAATAAATCAGGTAGGAATTTTGCTTTTGAATTGGAACCTTCTGTTAAATTACCTCTAGATAAATAGGACAGGAATTTCTCTTTGAAATGGGATCATTCAGTTAGATCATGTCTCATAATTTTAAATGCAAATTAGATGAGGCAAGATATAAGACAGTCTCACATTGATTTACTGCAGTTCAATCAGTGTGTGACATAATACATCATATGGAAGCATGGGAACTTCATCTAAAGAATTCAGTTTAACTTTATTCTTAGGTTGGGACTTGGAAGGTGAAGTACTTTTCAACCTCATTGGTTGCTTTGTTGCTTTCTCATTACGTAGCGAGCTATCCATATCTGATAGATAAAACTACTCTTTTCATGCTGCAAGTCCTCTCTATGCAGGAAATACATGATGGCTTGGATTTTTCTCCTGATGACAATGACGATGATGAAGATTTTTCTATCTTCTCCGTGAAGTTCTCAACTGATGGGCGAGAGCTTGTTGCTGCAAGTGGTGATGGGGCAATGTATGTATATGATCTTGCAGCAAACAAGACTGGCCTTCAAATTCCAGCTCATGAGGTATGCCAACCTTTCAATGGATATGCTTTCATTTAATCAGAACAATTGGGCATCAGTTTGATATGCTAAATGTTAAATATTTAAACTGAATGAATCGAAACGCTCACGTGCATTTCCCCCCCTTTTTTTATTGGTTTGGGTCTGGCTCTCACTAGACCCCTTCTTTCACATGCGGAATTCTTGTTTAATTAGATTTTATATTTATCGTGTCAAAGAGTAGAGGTACTCTTTTTCTGTTTTTCTCCATAACTAGTTTTGCTTAATTAGCATGGTAATTTTTGTTCCTTTATTCTCGACTTTGGCTATTCGTCTTATTCACACTTACATAGCTTGAATTTTGGGCAGCATGAAATTTCAAGCTTTGGCTATCATCCTAAAATGATCTGTTTCTGATCCTTATGGTAGCTCACTAGGATAAGCGCTAAAGTTAAGATAAAAACTGATCATGCTTATTAGGAGAATATTTCCAGGTAATGTTCTAGCATGAAGTGAAAAAAGACTTACTGAAAAGGATGATGAAGAGTGAGATTGATGCCATCAATTTAACAAGGTTGATCTGAGTCTTCAAGAATTTGAATTTGAACTAACTTTTGCTGGGTTTTTCCTTTGGTGTACATTCTTATATGTCTCCGTATTCTTCATATATCCCTGCTGTTCTGGCTGCATGACTACAAGACATAAGATGCTAAAAGCTACTGTCTTATACTTAAAATTGTTAGCATAATGCAGATTGATGTTAACACCGTGTGCTTTGCGGATGAAAGCGGCCACGTTATTTATTCTGGAAGTGATGATCATCTTTGTAAGGTAAATATGATCACCTTCTTTTGGAGGAAGTGAGTGAACTTGACTAATACTTTTTGTGACTACTTTGTCTTTTGCTGATGAGGGTGGGGGATGTAATGTGACGACTCTGTTGACAGAAACCCCAATTTCTTAGTGTGCCTGATGACTTTTCTCCAAAAAAAGCTTGGCATGAAGAAGGGAGCCATCCATGGTTTTGGAAATGATGTTTTCGGCTCAGTCAAGGGTCTAGCTTGCTACTCAAATCAAGAAACTAAATTTGATTATCACTTAAGTGGTTTGGTCTTGAATTGGTATTTATGTCTCCATTTTTCTAGATGATTATATGTAAATTTTAGGCACCTACTTTGTTAGTGAATTTGAAGGGAATGCGTTTACAACTATCTGTTTCCCGTTGGAGAATTGAATACCTAGGTACTAAAAAAAAATTGAGTTGTGCAGCTTTACAGTATCTCTCCCTTGAAGATGAGATGAACCTTTGCTCTTTATTGGTTGACTGGACTATTTAACATGCATAAATAATTAGGAGAAAGCTATCTCTGTGAACGAAATATAAAACTTTGTGAAAAACGTACTATTTCACCCTGTTGTATTGCAGGTATGCACTTCTGATTATCATAATCAACAGTTTTGTTTGGCATAACATTCGCTGTTAAAGTTGTCAATGGAAATTGTATGCAAATAAGTCAGATTCATTGTAATTTATATGTTAGCAAAAGTGAACTCTTGGTGTTTGCATTCTGCTTTCTAAGTGAATGAATTCTCTCTAGGTCTGGACCGTCGTCTTTTTACAACAGGACAAGCAGCTGGGACAGGACATCTAGAAGGCTATACATTTATTGATAGTCGTGGAGATGGACGCTACCTCATTTCAAATGGAAAGGATCAGTCTACCAAACTATGGGATATACGAAAGATGACTTCAACTAGTCCAGCATTGTAGGTTTTATTATGTCTTTTCATTCTTGATGGTCCCTCCCTCCCTCTCCCTCCCTCCCTCCCTCCCTCCCTCCCTCCCTCTCTCTCTCTCTCTCTCTCTCTCTCTCTCTCTCACGCATGCACACATTATTGGCCGGTCTCACCGGTGGTTTTTTAAGACATTGGGTCTCTTCTCGCATAGAATTTTTTGCAAGTGATTATTCACATATTTGTCACTCTAGAAATTGAATTCGTTCCTTGGATAGTTAATTCTCAAGTATAGTTTTCTCTTATGATATAGCAGCCCCAGGCCAAGAGACATTTATTGGGATTACAGGTTGACGGACTACCCAGAGGAAGAAAGAAACTTGAAGCATCCCCACGATCAGTCGGTGGCTACATATAAAGGTCACTCAGTGTTGTATACTCTGATACGCTGTTACTTCTCCCCTGCATATAGGTAATGAACCAAAGGAGCCCTCTTCTTTATGGCAAAATCTCTGTGAATTCTCCCTCTGTTGTTGGTTCTCAAGTAACAAATGTCTATACTAGTTGCTAAACGAGCCCATTTCACAAAGCTGACACTGGTTGATGAGAATTTCCTGCTGATATTGTATTGTTCACTGATTGTTCTTTTCCTTTATTGCAGCACTGGTCAGAAGTATATCTACACTGGATCTGGTGACTCTATAGTTTATATATATGATCTGGTACCACCCTCCCTTACTACCTTATGGATTATATCTTCATTCACTTAAATTTTCATGCTGCACTGGATCTGATGAGAATCTCCTGTAGAAAGGTAATTTTAAGAGTAGGTAACAACTACCATGAGCAAAGAAATTGTGTTTGCTTATTGGTTCTGGAAAATATGAGGATTTGAATAAATTTTCACGTGGCGCGTCAAAGGCTGTGAGAAATCAACTGAGTCATGAATCTAAAATCTGTATTCGGTTTTTTTCTCCTGATTTGAACTATTTAAGGATATCTCTCATAATGATTGGTGGGAATTGTGTAAGACCTCAAGTGGGGAGTTGCATTTTCAGCTATCCTCGTGTTACCTCGAGTAATTTGATTGCTTCATCTAGGTGAGTGGTCATCAAGTTGCTAGACTCGGTCATCATGACGAACCTGTAAGGGATTGCAGTTGGCATCCATTTTACCCGTTGATGGTCACCTCTTCATGGGACGGTGTGATTGAAGTGGGAATTCCCAGGGGACAGGAAGGAAAAATCATCGTCTAGGCCGAGGCGGAGAAGCAGGAGGGCAATGCTTTACTAGAGCGGGTCACAGCCTTAAATATCCCGGTTTTTTTTATCATCTTTTGCTCATTGTTTATAGTCAAATTAACATGGGAGGTGTCCAGTATTGATACACATTACTGAGATTTCTTCTTCAGTTCATCCCCCTGCTGTATATAAAGCTCAACTATTTCTCGTTTGCTTCCCTCGGCCAAAATGGGCACCACGTTGTTTGTTAGGCAGGGCAAGTTATCTTGACAGAACAATTTATTGGCATAGGTCTCTTTTTGCCTACGGACATACGTCGTTTTATCCAATCATGAAGGCTGCCCACAAGATAACAAACGACCGACAAAAAACGGCGGATTAATCTAGCAGGGTTTTACAGACCTATTATGATCCGTCACCATTGCGCTATGTGCAGGTAAAGCTTATGTCTTTGGCGAAGACTATACACCGGTGACATCTAAATTTTGACCAATTAATTGGTCGTTTATTGGATAAAAAAAATTAGGGAACAACTCCAATCCCATGTCAAAAATATTAATTAAATTACACATAAATTATGAGGAACATTTTCATTTATTGGATTGACCGCGGATGGACTTAATTGAATGATTTTGAATTTAATAAATTGAAATGAGTTCATGAGCTAACAACGTGGCCAAACCCATTATTCCTTTGGATAAACCAAAATTCATATATGATGCCACGCTGGAAAATTGATTTATTTTGGGAGCAAACTCGAAGAGCAATTTTACCGGATAAGATTGCGGTTTTGAAGAGATATTAAAAGTTTCCCGTTAAAGATAATGCATATCTTTCTGTTTTCAAGCTAGGGAATAAAGTTTCTTTGGCGCAAAGAAGGCCAAGATTAGATTTCGGGGCTGAACCGAGCGACGGTTTTTCCTCGTACAAACTGCTCCGCCACGCGTGGCGGAGAACCACCCGCGTTTTCCGTAGCCACGTTTCTTCTCCTCTTTCCGTTTCCGCATTTCGGAGCGCATCTTCCACGGCGTTCTTGCTCGACAAAACCGGCACCATCCTCTCTCATCTCCGATCTCATCCTCAGATACTCCGATCGAGCTCCCTCGGTACGCATTCACTCCATCTCCGGCTTTCGTTTTTCGTCCTTTCTGTCGGTTCAATCAGCGCTCGGTTCGCCCCCGCGTATCGTATCGACGTTGCTTGACTCTCTGCTCTCTTTGGTTTTCCTTTTCTCGACTTCGAACTTGCGCCGGCGGCTTAGAGGACGGCCGACGTTCTCCCACTGCTGTTGCGTCAGGGATTCCACGTCGAACCGGGGGCTCTTCTTCACACTATTGTGATTTCATTGCCGCTCTTGCACCGTGGTATCTCTTCTTCACACCATCGTCAGCAGCTTGGGAATCCTTGGCAATTCGTAGCAAATGGTTCCTTCTTTTTTTTTCCTGCAGGTTTACTGAACGTCAAACGCAGCTCGGATTCCCGTTCGGTTCTGGACATCCCGACGCCCGGCAGTCCACAACACAGGCCCCTGAGCCGCCGTGAATCATCTCCTTGCCGAGCTCGATCCATTCTTTGCAGGTCTTCAGTGATGTGCAACAACTGCTGCGGCTGCTTAGCTCCATGACCCCGTCGATCTCCGAGAGCAACCACATGCGGCGGTTGCCTCCTCGCGAGCGCTACAAGTCCACACCGTCGGCTTGTTCTTGGTCAACATCAATTACTGCAAGCAACCTTGCCGAGGTGGACATCGAGGAGTCCCTCATTGCGAGCAACCAACTACCGTCAGCCACACTAAGTTCACCGCCGGCCATCGTCCGCGGTCCAAGTTTGGGAACTCAAAATTCGAATAGGTAATTGTCTGATCCAATATTTGAGTATTTGATTTCGTTACCTATTTTGAATTATTGTTATCCAACATGCATATCTCTAAGATTCTGGGTATCATTCGAATTAGGAATAACTTTCTAATCATTAACGCCTGCATGGTCGATACTCGAGATACACAGCCAATCCAATCTCTTGCTATAAATACGATTTGTCAATTTTATCAATTTCCAAATTTGAATGGATTTGATGCGAATACTATCTTTATTTGATTTGATTTTATCTTTGCCATGTTTGATTCGATTTGATTTTGTTCTTATCTAAATAAGTTATAAAAAAAATATATTAGATTGGATTAATGTAGATTTTAGAAAATCTTTTAAATAGACTTGCATGCTTAGATTAGATAATGGATAAGATTAAGGGGTAGATCTTTATAGATAACATTGCATTATTGATAAATTGTATGTTACAATGGGGGGATGATGACATTAGAAGTGTTAAAAGTTGTGTATGGCTCTCATTTTAGTACAAATTTTTTTTGCCGATTCACTTAATTGCCAAATCGGAGAAAAAGTGTCTTGACGAAATTCGATTAAAGAAATTACATGGTTTTTTTAATTTAAAATTTTATTTGAAATGGCATTTTTTTTTTTTTGCATTGAAGTGATTATTTTTTCATTAATTTTGACGTTGAAGTGACTATTTTTTTAATAATGACTAGTATTGAAGTGATCATTTTTTTAACAATAATTGACACTGGAGTGATCACTATTTTATAATAATTAGCACTAAAGTGATTATTTTTTAATAATAACTAGCACTGAAGTGATCATTTTTAAATAATAACTGGCACTAAAGTGATCATTTTTTAACATATTACACGACGTCGTTTAGGGTTATATGCTGATCAAGCACACTTGGCAAGCCGCGTAAGATTAAGAAATTAATCAAATATGCACACGCCGAGTTTCTATTAAACCAGATCAGAGTCGGTACTAAAATAATCTTTTTTTTTAAGTGACACTTAACTAAGTAAAAAAAGAAAAACTTTTGGCACCAAAATGACCGTACACAAATTTTGGCACTTATAGTGTCCTTCTCCTTAGGATAAACTATATCTAGTTAAGATAATATTCCAATTTAAATTACGATTTGGCATAGTTAATTCTTAAATTGAGTTTAATAATATCTTAATCTTGGTAATTCATTTTCATTATTTTTTGGTTACAAATTTTAATGAAAAATACAAAAAATGTCATATGCATGTCACATAGTATTAGGTTCATAAACTGCACATCATTTAAGAATTGCATGCTAGGTTCATTTAATCCAATTGCAAGTCATGTAGAGCACTTTAATTAGAAATTGCATGTCGTATTATGATAGATATACTTTAAACATCATTGCATTTGAAGTAATTGCATTACATGTTAGCATTAGCTTTCATTTAAATACAAGAAAACCCTAAAACAGATTTGAGTGGAATTGCGTGCTAATTAAAAATCATATTTAGGTTGAATGTGTGTTTTTCCAGTTAATATTGCAAATGCTTATGTTGCTTTGAGGTATGTTATTATGCTTTTCCTTGAAATTTATTTACTACTTTGATTATTAGCTGTTACATTCGCACCTACATGATTACCTCATGTTAGTGTATAGTTTAAAATCAATCCAAGCTGCCTGTCAAATATTTTTGAATAAGAAAGAAAATGTACCAAAACAGAGTTGGAATACTCTAGGGTAATCAAGTCCCCAAATCTATGTTTTTTTCTTTGTAGGAATAAGTGATTCTCTTGATACTTAACTTGGGATTCTCACTGACCCACTAAAAATGATGTTGCATGTTAATAATTTGAAGTTTAAGTCGCGAATTGGTAAGGACTTGGGAAAGCTCAAGTTGAGTCTAGGCTTAATAATCATTTAGCCAATCCTTAAGTAAGGCACTGTTTGGGGGAGGTCGCAACATATGCATACTTCAATAGTTCTTTGGACTTTTAGTAGCGATTATTGTCAGTCATCATACGGCCTTTTTGTTTGTTAACTCTTTCTTTCATGGAAATAAGTGAGCGACACAAAAACTATATTCAATATGTTACATGCCCTTTGATACTCAATAATGTCCACTTTTTCAATTTCTAGTCTTTATGGTCTCTAAAAAACAAGTAGTGTCGCTATAATGCAAGGCAACAAATATAATTTGTCCACATAGATGAGCTAGTGATGAAACCTTTTTGTTGCTATAGACACGTCAATGGAACAAAATTTGGCTAGTACCTGTTGTAGCACTCATTTGTTGTTGGGAGTACACAACAAAAGCCCAATATCTACTCTACAATGTTATTTCAAGTCATGAGTTATGGACCAATTAGGATATACTAACTACTCTACATCACAACAATTCTCTGATGTGAGATGTATTATGTATACGTTGTGAACCCATTTTTCCATACATTTTAAGTTCATAAGAAAAAAATGTTGTCTAAAGTAAACGATAATCACTCAAAGGTAAATTTGACACAACAATTGGAAACATAACTTTTGAAAAAGAGTGAGAATATTATCTTTCATAATAGTGGTATGAAAATGAGTTCTGATTGAAACCTCAAAATACTCATTGCATTACAAAGGAAAGAAGAATTGCAGAAGCCCATACATATCTTAATTTCAAGTACGTTTTTGTAGGGGTTAGTAGGGAAGAACCTTATCCATAGTATGGAAGAACCCTATCGAAACAAGCAACAATTGTAATATATTAAAATAGCGTCAAGATAATGCATATCCTTACTAGCTTAGAATGACCTTAAATATACCAAATTGGGTTCACAATATTAATAAGATGGGTCGAGTAGGATATATTAACTACACTACATCATAACAACTCTTTGATGTGAGATTTTCTAACACAAATCAAGCATACATCCTAACATTAAGAAATATGCTATGTATACATTGTGAACCCATTTTTCCATATTTTTAAGTTCTTAAGAAAAATAATTTTGTTTAAAGTAAATGATATTACTCAAATGTAGATTTGACACAATAATTGAAAACATAACTTCTGAGAAATAGTAAGAATATTATCTTATAAAGAAGAGTTCTAGTAACCGTGAAACCTCAAAACATGCATTGTATTGCAAAAAAAAGAAGAATAGCAGGAGCCCCATATGGATCTTAATTTCAAGTACGTTTTTTGTAGGGGTTAAGTACAGAAGAACCCTATCCAAATAGACAACGAATGCAATAAGTTAAAATAATGTCAAGGCAATGCAAATCATTACTAGCTTAGGGTAATCTTAAATATACTAGATTAAGTTCACAATGTTACTTTAAGCCAATGAATTATGGGTCTGGTAGGATATATTAACTATTCTACAACACAACAATCTTTCAATGAGGGATTTTTTCTAACACAAATCACTTGTGTATCCTTTTAAAAAAAAAAAAATGTTATGTATACATTGTGAATCCATTTCTCATACTTTTTAAGTTCTTAAGAAAAATAATGTTGTCTAAAGTAAAGGATAATTACTGAAATGTAGAACCTTATCTATTGTATGGAAAAACCTTATCCAAATAAGCAATAATTGCAATTAGTTAAAATAGTGTCAAGACAATGCAGATCATTTCTAACTTAAGGTAACCTTAAATATACCAGATTGAGTTCACAATGTTTTTTTAAGCCAATGAGTTATGGGCAAAGTAGGATATATTAATTACTCTACAATACAATAATTCTTCGATGTGAGATTTTTCTAACACAAATCACACATGCTTCCTAACATTAAGAAATGTGTTATGTATACATTGTGAACCAATTTCTCATACTTCTAAGTTCTCAAGAAAAATAATGTTGTCTAAAGTAAATGATAATCACTCCAATGTAGATTTAACACAACAATTGGACTAACTTTTGAGAAAGAATAAGAATATTGTCTCTCATAACAGTGGCATAAAGAAGAGTTTCAGTATCCTTAAAACCTCGAAATGCACATTGCATTATAAAAGAAAGAAGAATAGCGGGAGCTTCTATGATCTTAATTTCAAGTATGTTCTTGTAGGAGTTTATACGAAAGAACCCTATCTATAGTATAGAAGAACCCTATCCAAACAAGCAAATTGCAATCAATTAAAATAGAGTCAAGGCAATGTAGATCATTACTAGTTTAGAGTGAACTTATATATACCAAATTGGGTTCACAATTTTACTTTAAGTTAATGAGCTATGGGCCAAATAAGATATATTAACTATTTTACATTACAACAATACTCCGATGTGGGATTTTTGTAACACAAATCACACGTGCATCCTAAATTTAAGAAATATGTTATATATACACTGTGAACTTATTTCTCCATATTTTTAAGTTTTTAAGAAAATATCATTGTTTAAAGTAAATGATAATCACTTAAAAATGTAGATTTGACACAACAATTGCAAATGTAACTTTTGAAAAAGAGTAAGAATATTATCTCTCATAACAGTGGCATAAAAAAGAGTTTTGGTATCCTTAGAACCTCCAAAAACACATTGCATTGCAAAAAAAAGAAGAGTAGCATGAGTCCTTACGGATCTTAATTTCAAGTATATTCTTGTGGGGTTAGTATGGAAGAGCCTTATCTAAACAAGCAACAATTGCAAATTAATTAGAATAGTTTTAGGATTTTTTTGTCTTAAATTCCCCTATTATCATGTCTTGCGTTCCTAATGTGGAATATGTGGTGAATAGATGACTAATTTTGCAAAAAAAAATTGTACTAACTTTTACGTCGATGGTTTCTAAATAACAAGGAATTTAAGGACTTAGCTTATTCTATGATGATGAGTTCACGAACACAAGTATCCAATCTTCACCTTACAATGACTCATTATACATGCATTTAGATTTCAAGAGGTGTGATAATTCGATGGATTATATACGTATAGTAATTTTGTCCTAGGTAGATCCAGTGGAGCTCACAGCTATATGGGTTTTTATTGATATAGGAAATCAAGTTTTGAACACTATCACACACTTTCTGGCTTGTATAACTTCATTTGTCGTTGGAGAGGAAAATGTTACAAAATGATATGTTGACTTGAGAGAAGATGAAAACCTTAAGAATGATTTAGCTTAGAACATAAAAATGAAAGAGTTGATGCTTGACGATGAAATGCTTAAGAAATTTGAAAAAGTTTCCACCAGCAACTAGGAAGTAAAAGCTTTAGTTACAGTAGAAAATACGTTATGTTTGAAGATATATATGACCTGGAATCATTTCACAGACTAAGGCAATCACCATGAATCGGAGCTCATAAAAAAACCTTAGGTAGAAAAAAAGAAGAAACAAAATGAGCTTCATACATTAACTTTATCCATTATCAAAAGTCGAATGAGTCTATCCATCATCTTTTGACATTTTCCTTTAATTTCAAAATAAAGTAGTAGTTACACCCTTTCCATTCCCCTTGCAAATAGATACTCAAAAACAAATACAAATTTTGATAATTTTAAGTCACGTGCTTCGTTCTAATCTCATGTTGTTAGTTTCAATAATTAACAATAAGACTTGGTGTGATGTTATGTCTCTAATAACTATACTTTTAGTTAACCAGATTTACAGCAACTACACGCAATTCTCCTCCAATAATCAATAACAAAACAAATAAAGTCAAATTGAGCAAGGAAATGCAACATAGCCCTTCCACATCTAATGCACTCACATTTGGCAAGATCGTTGGTCCGTTGCAAACATCGCCTTTAATATGTGGTGCTGAAACTCTCTCAGGAAAATACCTAAGAGTTTGAAATCTATGGAAGGTATTATGCATGTTTTGTCTTTCATATGTTATATCGAACAAATAGAACTTTACACCAATAAAAGCCAAGAGATTTTTAATAGTTGAAATAGTTGAAAATGTTCAACAAATGACGTAATCAAGTCACTTATAGATTTTACACCCATAAAAGTCAAGAGGGTTTCAACACCAAATATTAGAGGCAATGTTTGCAATAGATCAACGATCTCGCCAACTATGAGTGCAGTAGATGTAGAAGGGCTATGTTGTCTTTTCCTTGCTCAATTTTGTTTTATTTGCTTTGTTATTGATTATTGGAGGAAATTGCATGTAGTTGCTATATAATTTGGTTAACTAAAAGTGTAGTAATTGGAGACCTAATATCATGCCAAGTCTTATTATTAATTAGTAAAATTAACAACATGGTATAAGAAAGGAGCACATGGCTTAAAATTATGAAGATATGTATTTGTTTTCGAGTATCTACTTGTAAGGAGAAGGGGGAAGGGTGTTGTTAACTTCTACTTTTGAAATTTAAAAGAGAAAAGGTCAAAAGATGATGGATAGACTTATTTGACTTTTGATAGAGTATATGGAGCCAATCTTACTTTAAAGTTAATGTTACGAAGTTCATTTTGCAAGAGCGGCGGGTTTGTGATTTTCACTCCCTAAGGTTCCGTATGCCCATCAGACATAACAGTCGAGCTCATAATGTAGTCGAAGTATATCATTCACTCAGACTCACCACTCGTCATGATTGCCGATCGAATCACAGCAGGACTCCATTCTGGATGTAGAGTTTTCAGAAGACCAGCAACACCGGAAACATGAGGACACGACATCGAGGTGCCTGACACAGCATTAAAAGGGACCCGGCGTTGATCGATATCCTCATTTGTCGGCCCCACTGCTTCAGTGTACGCAGCTATGACGCTGAGTCCAGGTGCAGTAATATCCGGCTGGCCATAATCATTTCAACAACTCAACTAGCTATTGTTACAAAAGCAGCGTGACTAAATCGGCAATGAACCTTCAAAGTACCTTTAGAATTTCGGGTGTAATGGTGTTCGGCCCCTTTGAGGAAAAAGCCGCCATGAATGGAGATGGCTTCACGCCCAAATTCGTCACTACGCGCGTGATCTGAGCAGTGGAAACCTGTCGCAATGAAAGGTTGCACAAACATGTCAAATCACACGGACACAATTTACGCCGGCCTCATGAGCCAGACCAAGAGCAACATTGCGCCGTGACAGAATCTGTCATTAGGGAGCAAAAAGAGGAGCCTGTGTGCACTTACTTAGTTGAGTTGATGTAACTGAAGATGGCGGCCCCATCAGTGTAGTTGACGTGAGATGCGGGAAGGAAATGTGGGTCAGCGACGATTTCGTTTCCCGAGAGGATATTGTTGGCAAGGACCATCCCAACCGCGCCGGCGAGAAGGCCTGCTCTCCCTTGTCGACCCTCGCGTTTTTTCTCTCGAAGGCAAACCAGGATCTTCTCCTTCACCTTCCTCGGATCAAGCGTTCCATTCTGGCAGAGTAGCCTGTCTTATGCAACCATATACACATCACAGTTAGCAATGGAGCATTCATCGAGCTGAGCAAAAGAGGTAAATCAATTTTCAGCTGCAAACGATAATGGCAAGATATTAATAGTGCGGAAATGGTTGTGATTATTACACTTCATCGGCCGACACATGAGACAATCTAGCATCCGCTGCGCTGATCAGTTTGTAGAACTTGTCTCCAGGCAAGGATTTCGGTGATAAGCTCGCACCCTTCGGGGAAAAAGGAGAAAGCAAAAGGACACATGTTTACAGAATTAGCAGTTTCCCGGAATCGGAAACGCACTCAACACCGATTCACAAATCAAAATGCCGAGGTGATGTGACAAACAGTAAAACAGGCTTTGTCTATTGTCCAGATTAGCTTAAGAACCGACGCAACAATTAGGGTCATGCTCGATGAAATATCACTAACCATCTTGCGGACATTCATCATTTAAATATGCGATTTCCAGTGCATTCGTATAGTTTTTCAAATTGGTAATGTGTGTCAGACCCTAGGAACAGCTTCACCGATTAAGCGAGAGTCTGACCTTGAATCGCCTCTTATCGCCAATCACCACGTAGTTGGAGAAATCCCGGTCCATGGTGCTTGCCGCCACCGTGATCAGCCAAGGCGAGATGTTTGAGACTGTGCCGTCGCTGGGCCCAGAATTCCCGGCCGAGCAAACCACGACGATGCCGTTCCTCATGGCGTGGAAGGACCCGATCCTGTGCTGTCGTTGAACAGTGGGGAGGGGTCACCGCCGAGGAGACCGAGAGGACGTCCACGCCGTCGTGTATGGCGGCATCAAAGCCGCCAGTATGTCCGCGTCGAAGCACTCGCTGCCGGTGACTGGCGGCCAGCAGACCTTGTAGGCGGCAACCCGAGCCCTTGGGGAGCCGCCCTTGGCGATGCCTTGGCCGTAGCCAAAGACACTGGCGCCGGCAACAAAGTTGCCACCGGCGTGGAGAGGTGTGGGACCCGTGGCCGTCGTTGTCCCGGGGTGTCAAAGGAGGCGTTGAGGGCCCCACTGCGGCGGCGTAGCCTTTGTTGAAATATCTGGCGCCGATGAGTTTCCTGCAGATCGACGTTTCCGTTGGCGGAGTTACTTTGGCATTTTCTTTTTCAAAATCTTTGACTAATGTTTTCTAAATATTTAATAGAGGAAAAGGAAATGTGTACAAATAAAAAGAAAAGATAAGATAAAATATTAAAAAAAAAAGGAAATGTGTGAGAAAGAGATTTAGAAATAAGAAAATTGTTTATTTACAAATTCCGATTTCACTTATTGAAGAAAAACAATGAAAAGTTAAAATGTTGAGAACGATTCCTTCTCTCCATGTACAAATTTCAGTCTCAGGCGTTGGAGTCTGAATGGTATCATGCTAAACTAGACGTATAAACATTGTTTGGTCAAAAATTAGGTCACTTGCCTCATGTAATAAGAAATTATTTCATTAAATCTCCATTTATTTCGTGAAAAATAAATTACTTAAAAAAATCCCTAAAATAATTTTCTACAAAAAAATGAATAAACAAAAAATATTTGTATCATGCATGAAAATATTTAGATATAATTTGTTATTAATAATAAAAATATTTTTATTAACTATCATTTAAGCTATGTAAGTAATATTTTTAGAAAATATTTTAATATTTTTCACGAAATAATTGAAGTCTAAAAATAAGTTATAAATGAAAAACAGTTGGAGCTGTAGACTAGAATTCTTCTTATTTCGCGGAACAATGTTGTCCACTAGTTAGAGTAGTTGAAGCAAGAAATGGTGCGCGAAAAGACAGTCAACGAAAACGAAAGTCAACAATTAAAGCAAGAAATGGTACGCGAAAAGACAGTCAACGAAAACGAAAGTCAACAATTAAAGCGAGAAATGGTACGCGAAAAGACAGTCAATGAAAACGAAAGTCAACAATTATGGGTTTTTGATATCTTTTACCTAACTTGATTTTCAGACAACAAAAGTTTGAAAAGAAGAAAGAAAAAATGGTTCGGACCCAAGAAGTGACCCAAGCGAATTAGCGGAGCGAAATGATTTGTCCGTTTTGAAGAAAGACAAAAAAATATTAGGTGATGACAACGAAGGCGGAGATGAAGATAGCTACGTCTCGTGAACGTCAACCAATTCTTGAAAAATAATAAGGGAGGAAAAGAATGGCTTCATATGTCAAATTGATTTTTGTAAAAGAAGGGGACATGTTTATTTGAATAACATCTTTTTTCTTTTTCTTTTTTTATGTTGCCTTGTTATATAGCTCTATGCATATCTAACACATTTACGGGTAACTTGAAGATCGCAAATAAATTCATCGTTTGAGAAATTTACATATAGACTTAGACCAAAGAAAGCTGATTTTCGGAGAAAGGTAAGCAGTCGCGCCACCACCGATAATGTTACTCCAAGCTTGACAAGGCCGAGTTCAGGCTTGGTAACACCGGATATGGCATCGTGAACCCAAATCAAATGTATGGGTGAAGCAAGCTCGAGATAGGGATTGAGGTTGGGTGCTCGTGGAGTGATCAATTCTCAAGCGGCATTGCGCGGTGAAAGTCACAGCAGCAATAATTGGTAGGCGAATACAACTTTAAATGAAGTTTTATTTTTTTCTATTATAGATACCAGAAAAAAAGGAAAAAAGATAATAAAAGATCAATTCAACTTTATTATGAAATGGATTAGAATCAATATTTAAGAATAGTTTAGGGACCACATTAAACATATCAAAGTTCAAGAATAACATTGCATTGGATTAAATTTAAAAAACTATCATCATCATTATCCCTTTTTTTAATCATGTCCGTGGGTTGTGTCGTACAAGTTATTCAAAGAGTGTCTTATTTCTATAGGTCCGTTTATTTGGAAAAAAAAAATCAGATAAATTGTTTTCTGCCCTTCTAGTATTTTGATGATAGAAAATTAATTAATGTATGGAAAACAACAAGCTTAAATGGGAAAAACAACTTCTTCTTATGGCAAGAAAAAATCATTTTCCTAAAGCACCCAACGAATGAGGACTAATTATTTTCATTTATCAAGAGGTTTTAATAAAACACAAGCAACCTAAGACCTAGTTTATAACCATGGACTAGTTCGAGCTAAAATAGCTCATGGCGAACTCTATCTTATAGAAATTGACCTTAAAAAGAAATGCTCAAAAGACTTCGGACGCCTACACTGTCCACAGTACCAAAAAAGATATAATGGGAAAGTATCTTTTACCTTCTCGAAAGAAGGTGAGTGGAGAAAAGTCAGCGTTTTGAAAATGGCAAACTTCTTTTTTTTTTTTTTTTTTTTTTTTTTTTTTGGTGTTTTTTTTTTGGAGTTGAGCAAGGAAGGATAAGAAAGTGGGAGAGTGGGAGCAAGCAAAAGAACCTGTTGCAGCAAAAAGCGAGGATCCTTGTCGTTTTGGCAGATTCCTTTCCACTTTGGAGGAATCGGTCCCAACCCTTGGTCGCTAAAGCTTTTGGAATCTGGCCACGCCCCTGCATGCGCCAAAATCCCAATCGATTACATCTTTTTTTTTCCCCATATTTTTGCACTGAGCCTTGTCAATTCCAGGTCCAACATAGCAATGGCAGCAAATAACTCAAACCCCAGTGGGGAGTTTGTGTTTTTTTTTTGACGTTTTTAATCATGAGGCTGCGCTTCACCTACTCCGGAAAAGAGCGTCTGTCTGGGGCAGCTTTTGTGGGATTATCCTCTGCGTATTTTGTGGTTTGGCCCACGGACGTGCTCTTGCAAGTACCATATTCGACTCCTGGGTGAGCACCGCACTTACACGTGACAGGATTCCTTTGGCCCGCAGGATCAACTTTGCTAATGGTGTAATTTTCTCTCTCTCTCTCTCTCTCTCTCTCTCTCTCAGTTTCTGTTGCAATTATGAGTTATTAACCAAACACTTTCCAAACTAAATTGTTGTGGAAAACTATAGTAAACAATCTCGTAGCATAAGGATGTGAGTCCTCCACAGTTAGGGAATAATTGATTATCTCAAAGACCGAATGACTTTATATCTAAAATTTTAATCCCAAGAAAACTATACCTAAACCCAATATATAGATATATATGCACCTCACCTCGCCCTCACGAGTCAAGCCAATGCTACTAGCTTTGGTAGCTATAGTGACCCGCCTCCTTTCACCGGCTATCACTTGGTCTTTCTCGATCCCTTTATGATTGGAAGTAGAGAGCACGCGTGATAGCCGAGACCACTAGATGTCAATTTAGGTTTTATCTCCATTCCTAGTATAGCATAATATCATGAATTTTAGGCCTATGGTTCACTAGACGCACAAAGATGTGTTCGAGGCCTGACTTTTACTCTCTATCGCTCTATGATTGAAAGTAGAGGCATGTGTGATGCTCGAGACCACTAAGATGTCAATTTTAGGCTCTATCTCATACCTAGCACAACATTATACTGGGGTTTTTAGGCATATGGTTCCCCATATGCACAAGATGTGTTCGAATTAATTTTTACTTTCCATCCCTTTATGATCGGAAGTAGAGGAGGACACGTGATGGTGAGACCACCAAGATGTCAACTTAGGCTTATCTCCATCCCTAGTGTAGTACCACATCGAGAGTTTTAGGCATATGTCTCACCAGATGCACAAAGATGCGTTTGAATTGACTGTGCTCTTACTATTAAAAAATAAATTATCTCCATATATGGCTTTTGTAATTTGACTTTCATGAAATTTGTATATCAAAAGTTCTTTTGAAAGAACATTCAAATTGAGACATGTCGAGTTAATATTTATAATTTCTTTCCACGTTTTCTCAAACATTGAAATACTTTTTTTCCGCTTAAAATTTTTGACTTGAAGCAAAAGATACTCATTTTCCAAATTAAGCAACGGTCTAACAATGTGCTGACCAATATATATATTCCAAATTAGACTAGTCTTAAGACATGATGTATTTCCCTTCTAGTACCTTTGACTAGTATTCAAAGATTTGACCCTCTCAAATGTGCATCTCTAATGTCTAAACACATATATCGTATATACATGCATAACCATGTGCCCCATTCGCAATTAGATCCACAAGAAGGATAGAATATGTAGATAACAAGCACCTCTAGAGCACCTCCACCAAATTTCACTATTATTTTCCCATTTGCATGGATTTTTAATAGAATTTCGATAATGCAGCTACACAGGGTGTGCTCCTTCTCTAGTCAGCAAGAAAAAGACAACACCCAGCAATTTTCGATAAAATTAAATTTTCCACATGGGCCGAGGAAAATCTTTGATCTCTTTACATGCACACATGTCTATCATTAATGGCAGAATCTTATTATATCTACTAGTTTACTGAGGATTAGGCTCACTAGAGCGTGCTTGACTCATACCCGTTTCTTTACTATCTACCCTCTTATATTATGCCCCAATCTGTATTATGCAGATAGGACAATGAGTTGACGACACAAAGTCGATAGCTTTTGAAAAATCATTAGATGGTTATCGGTAGTTACACAGATTAAGACCTAATAAAAGAACGATCCGTGTTAGAGCGAAGAGAACGTGCGTGGCCGAAGCAAGAACCGAACATGGAGAGTGGACTAAAGTCGAAGATCTTGAAACATTGGCATTTCTTTATGATAGATAAACGACATGACAGCCTTGCTCTGGTTGGCAATGTAAGTCAACGTTTGTGGTTTTTGGGGGACTCTTATGTTATTTTTCGTCAAGAAAATATGATGTTAGACTAGATAAATGAATAAATAGTGGGTCAAGTCGCTTGCCTGTGTCAGGTTCCCAATGATGGTATCTTCACCAAATCGAGCTTTCTTCCAAATTGAATCGGAAGAAACCACGCCGTTCTGCTCGAGGCCTAGAAACTCCACGATCTCGTCGTGTGTAGTTTCTTGCCCTGAGTTTAGAAAAACCGACACCACTCTTGGGTGCCCTGCCAAAGGTTGGAAAACCAACAATAATCATTAAAGATTAATAAAAACAAGCGCTTCCTTAGCAGAAAAACGAAATCTGAACGATTAGAGTTGATTTATTTAGTGATGTGATGGGTTAAGTTTGGATTTATTATTGATACACGTGACATACGCGTCATCGCATCGTCTAGTGCGATAGTCTTTCTCAAAGTTTGGAAGATGTGTGGGGACATATTGCTCTTTTGTTTATTATTTGGAGTTTTGCGCTAAAACAGGGGCATGGGATGGAGCTATGAGCATTGCGGTCATCAAAGGTTACGCGACTTGTCATCAAGATGTGCAAGTTGCACTCAAGTTTTATGACAGATGCAAAACAAAAGGACTGTTGTTTCCGGAGGTCAAACTTCAAACCAAAGGAGAAAAGGGGTCGGAGCTTACGGGCGATCTGGGCAGCTACTTCATCTTCGAGAGTCGCGGCAAAGCCGTTGATGTGCCTCGTGTACGAATGAAGATGGCCTCCTCAACGTCGTCTTGGCTATACAAAACATTGTCATCAACGCATACTACAAACTGAAAAGAAGAAGAAAAGAAAAGTGGTGGTGGTGGTGGTGAACTTTATCTGCATTGTTTTTACCCAAAAAAAAAAAAAAAAACTTTATCTGCATTGAAATGCAATACCTTCCCAAAAGAGCCAAGAAATTCATGGTGAGACTCCGTCACTCGACTCAGATCAGCCAACGAAGCATCCGGGCCGTGCGAGTGAGATCCCAAGTAAACCACGTACGACTTTGATCCACCACACGCACATACACACACAAAACAATTAGGAAAGATTCATGATTATGATGATGATGATATCAGCTAAGGTAGGACCCTCTTCAAACCAAGACAAGAATGTAGAGATTCCATTGTTAACAGAACGGTGCGACGGCAGGCTTCGAATGCTCACCTTTTTCGCAGCAAAAGCGGGTGTCTGGTGCTGTGTTAACGAAAGAAGAAAAGAGCACGAAGGTGAACGGGAGAGGTTCATGGCAACTTCTATTTGGAGGGCAATTGCATCACCCCTTGTAGGAACAATGGAAAAGAAGCAACTATGGGCGTCCTCTTTATAATGTTTGGGACGGAGAGAGAGAGAGGGAGTGGTCCTAAGCATTGACCTTAAAAGGCTTCCCGTTTCAATGGATTCCCTTTCGGGTTTTAAAATGAGTAAATCCCACTGGGCTCTCTGCCACAACTCCCCTTTGGGGAGTAAGGATCCACCCTGGATTCCCGTGACGCCTTCCCCAGTAAAATACCTGGGCATGGTATAGGAAAATGAAAGGGGCTTCCCCATTCCTCCCCGAGCCCAGCCAAAAAAAGGGTTTGGATTCTCTTCGGTGGAGACGATAAAGAAGCTAAGAACAAAATGATCAAGAAAAATCTAATTACTTCCTTAGGCAAGCCCCAACTTGGGATATATTTAATTTCCTCATATACCGTGTGAGGAAAACATCATATGACTATAAGTCACTTGGCCGACCCGTAAGAAAAGAAAGGTGTAAAAAACAAGATGGAATTCATAAAACGCAAGCAACGATGATTAATTAGCTATATGATATCATCGTCGTCCCACTAATATATTCGTCATAAATTACTTTTTCAAGCTTAAGACCTGTTTCGAGACGCCCCATCTTCATATTTCCTATAAAATACTAAATGAGGAGGGAGCTTCGGCGGTGAGGATGGGTTATGCTCCGCTGGACACTTCTTAAAGGTCAGCTGTACTGCTATTTTATTCATGCGACAGCAGATGAAACTGCCCAACTGTGTGGATATCTTTTTCTTATTGGTTAATAAAAAATTAAATATAATTCAATTTGATTAGGCTGGCGATGCAAAAAGGACCGGGGAAGCGGGAACCAGGGAATCTGCTCATTTGACCTTTCTAGTTCATTAAAGTTGGAGATGATCCATTACGGTATCACAGTCGACATATTCTAAAGGGCATACATATATATATAAGGCCGGGTAACAATTTATGTCTATCAATATCCTTTTGCCCAATTCTTTTGAGGTTTGCCTTAGTAGACACCCTTTCAACATAGAAGGAGGAGGTGCGGGGTTCGAATCCACTTCGAGAGGTTGGGGTGGGGGAGTGGGTTTCGACCACCTCTTTGTAAGGAGCGAATAAAAGTTTGAGAATAAGAATTATGGTAGGAATAAAATATGACTGGCAAAAAAATAATGTCCTTTTGCCCTCTCTCTCTCAACATAAGTTTTTCAAAATAAAAATCGACAAAAAAAATGTAAGTTTTCAGGGTATGTATTTATGAGCAGCAAAAGTTGCAGTAGAGGCCGGCGTTGCTAAAAAATATAAGATTTCAATGAGTTTCATATTCGCTAGTTGCGAGATGTATTATATAAATATATTGACGCACCCGCTTTTTATCTAATAATTAATGTGTTCTTTTTTATTTTAACATCTCTTTGAGTTGGCAAATTTTGATATACTCATTAGCAAAGAAGATGACGAAAAAGAAAAATAACAAAAAAAAGTCCTAAACTTGTTATTTTTGTAGCAATTCTATCATAAATCTTCAATTTTAGTAAGTTTGTTCTAAGATAATTTACCAATGTAGTTAATACGATCAACTTTAGATGGAAATCGCCTACATGGACTCTAGGTATGTTACTTGTTACCATCGGCACTATTATGGACAATTTTTTTTATGAATTTTTATTATTTTTCTTTGTTTTGTTCTTTCCTCTTTTCTTTCCTTTCCTTTTTTTCCCCATTGTGGGCCAACAGGGCCTCTACGCCCTCTACGCCCTCGCTTGGATCTTGCAAGGGTCGTTGACATGGCCTTGCTAGCTCAAAGTTGTAAAACAAGAGAGAGAGAGAGGGAGAGGGAGAGGGAGAGGGAGAGAAGTTCATTAATATATCAAAAAATTGTAAAATTTGTCTACGTCATGCCATTTCTTGTAAAAGACCCATCAATGATTTCTAATCAAATTTGGTACATTAATAAATCGTCAAAGGTTTTTGATCAATTTGTATGATTAAAAATTTATGATTAAATTGGTACAAATACAATAAGTTTAGGAATTTTTCGATACATTTCTCGATGACCAAAAGCAAAAAAGCACCTGAAGTCAGATTTGGGATATTAGGCAAAACAGCAAAGTGGTACAACAAAGGGTTCATCGATTAGTGATTGATTTGGGTAGATGGAAACGCCGTGAGTCTGAACCTCTATAAATTGTGAGGTCGTTCTGGTGCTGACTTTTAAGTTCTGATGGAAGGAGGACGATCGCCCAACAAGGTGACTCGAGATGGCAGCAACGCTGTGGACTCAAAAGTGCTCTCTCAAATCCAAGGCCCGATCCAGAAAGAGCCTGATTGCAGAAACGGGCCTCAAGGTGTACTTGCGCTACTTTCGTCCTATTGGAGCCCAAGTTCTTGCAAAGTCGGCTCCGGTTGGGGTCTTGTCTTTGGTCCTTTAGCTTTATGTGCGGGTGATCATCTAATTGTTTTGCTGAGCAACGGGTCCTCCATCTTTTCTCTATTGGTGTAATCAATTAAGGTCTCTATCAACTACTTTTGCCAACATTATTCAGTTGATGACGACCATGTCATTACGGTAGAAATTTGAAAAGAGGGCATTGCGTCAGAGCCGCGCCGTCGTGAATTTTCAAGCGTACTAAAGAGCGTTGGAGGTGGAGCACAGCACCTTTATATAAGCATGACTTTTTGAATGGCGTAAAGAAAATTTGCAGGTATAGAGAACCACCATGCAGTGCGAGTTACGAAGACATCATATAATCAAAGCTTTGGGATACCGGAAAAAGCGTCTTTGGACACTTTCGAATGTCTCTTTCACCAATTGAATGCGTATTATCTGGTTAATGGCCGCTTATTGTTTGACATCATTTTAGTAAACACATTTAATGTACCGGTCATAATATTTCTAGCATTCCTCTCTTTTGTTTTGCTGGTAAATTTAGTTTTCTTTCCTCATTAGGCAGTTAGCTTTTAGTCATCTTGCTATCATATATTTTAATTGCGTGTTAATATTTGACAAGAAAATTATCCAAAAAAGTTTGAAACTTATTGTACTAATGCTAATTCAATTCCAAACATTTCAATTTTACTAATTTAGTTCCAAATCTTTTGATAACGTGTTAATTTAGTCATAAACCTTTTGAAAACTTGCTAATTCAATAATAAATCTTTCAATTGTGTCAATTTAGTCTTAAACATTTTAATGATTTGCTAAACTAGTCATCAATCTTTTAACACATTACAATTTAGTCTTGCTGGCTAATTTTAGCCGAATATCGATGACACAACAATTCAGTCAATGAACCACCTGCAGCAGGGGCTCCATTGGATAAGACTCAATTGATCTTTGCCCTCAAGGTGAGGGGTTCGAAACCCAGTGGAGGCTCTTGGTGCCTTAAACGCTTGCATGGGGTGGTAGTTCCCTCGTGCGATCCTAGGGTTTGCCCACCAGCTGCTGGCTGTACGGGTTTCCGTGGGTCATAAAAAAAAAAAAACAATTTAGTCAATGACAGCAATCTAAGTGTACAGTCAACACTAACATAAACAACTTTTTTAAAATTTTTAGATTTTTTATTATTTTCTTTTCTTTTTTTCTTTTTACCAAAAAAAGAAAAAAGAAACAGAAGCCAACAGGGCTACTGGGCAACCTCCACTAGCCATTAAGTGAGGGCTAGCAGCCTTTGATGACCCCTGGGTAAGGGTCGCGACACCCTCACTATGGCCCGCGATGGCTGGGCAAGGGCTCGTGACTCCCTCACTGGCCACAACAAGGCGGGTGAGGCTGTGGTTGGCAAGGGTTTTACGAGGGGTTGCCAACCCTTGCTTAATGATCAGGAAGGACGTTGGCCTTATGTAAAAGAGAAAAAGAAAATACAAGAAAAAAATTCAATTTTTAAAAAAATTAAAAATTATTTACGTCGGCACCAAGCTACGCCATATAAAATAGCCATCATTGACTAAATCGTCACGACACTTATATTCGATCAAAATTAGCCGGAAAACTTAAAATGGTAATTCGTTAAAAGGTTTAGGAATAATTTGGCTAATTGTTAAAAGGTTTTTGATTAAACTAGTAATTGAAAGATTTAGGATTGAATTGACAAAATCAAAAGACTTAGAACTGAACTAGCCACCGGACAATGGGTTAGAACTTTTTAGATAATTTTCCCAAATTTGACCCACATGCATAGAGTAATTTTCACTTTCAATTTGTAAATCAATTATTATAAATTTCATCGAACAATCTAAAACACCATTACCATTTTGCAGAGGCTTAAACCCAAGGCAAAAGAAAATGATAATCAGGAAACCTTTCCAAAAATATCACATGGTGTAGAGAGAGAGCATTACATGACAGTGCGACAAGCCGGTTGGCCAAAATATCACATGATGTAGAAAAGACAGCATTACATGTGACGGTGCAACAAGCCGGTTGGGATTCCGTTACAACATACGATGAATACGATGGATCCCACGGATACGAGACAACCGGCACCTCATCTATCTTGGGCTTCTTTTCTTCTTGTTTCTCCTCCTCTTTGACTTCGTTCACCGTCTCCAAAATCGCATAACCCAAGCTCTTGCGAAGCTTACTGGTGAGCTCGAACGCGTCGACTCCATCCCCTGTTACTTCAATCGTGTCTCGGTCCGTTCCTTTTAAACTCAATGATTGGAACCCTACACGCATCGGTCGAGCAGAGATATCGCAGACCAGTTAACCCTTTCTACTAGAAAACCACAGGGAACATGTTTTGATTTACTATCATAGTCTGATTAATTTCTATCTGATGAATTGGTACAACAACTCTTTAAAAAGTATTAGAACTAAAAAAAAATTTCAAATTTTTTTTTTTTAAATCTTTCTTGCAGACAACCTGAAGAATAAACTGCTTATATTACCAGGAATGGCCATTGCAATTTGAAGAGCCTTCACGCGATTATCTTGCCTTCTAAAATTTGGGAAGAGTGAGAACTTCTGATTCCTACCGTTCATGGACACCTTGACCACCACCTTTCTCTGGAATAATAATTATATTTGTGTATATATACATACAAATATACGATAAGATAGTATTTTCTCGTAAAAATAACTATGATATTGTTATTCAATGTTACGTACCTTAGCCATAGTCTTGGTTTGCTGATAATGTTCATCAATGGACCTGCAGATAATTATTCCAAATTTTTAGAATATGGGAGATGGACTGATTTGAGCTAGGGAATGATATTTGAATCGAAGCCGATTTGGACAGTGTCTTCCATATCTATAGCCATTTCTCTGAAGATAGTTCATTCATATCAAGTCTCGACTGGACTATCTTATGTGGAAAAAGGAAATTTCCCAACAAATTTAAAATAAAAAGTTAAAAAGGTGGAAAAAAACATGTTGGACTTTTTTTCAGGAAATTTATGTTGGGAAATTTCGACACAACCTGAGTTTTAAGATAATTTTGGAATTATTTCCCTATCATAGAATATAAACTGCACAAAATAGGGCAAGGCTACAAACCCTAGCTGCTCAATTATCAAAGAAACATCTGGAGATGCAATAGATGTGGCATGACCGATTTATTGTTTCGCCCACATGGTATGCATTCCATGCTGGGGACAAAATTTCGCACCCGTCAAAAGGAAGAGAAAGATGAATTAAAAAAAAAAAAAAAAAAAAAAAAAGGTTGCCTCAGATTCGAGCCGTACCTCCTCTGGGATGCAAGTAACTGCTAATTTCAGGAGGATTCTTCAAACTAATGTCTATATTATCTGAGAACCATCGATTTTCGTGGGGCTAGGGGGGCAAATTAATACTCGACACCCAGCGCACCTGAAGTGTTGAGCTAACAGCCCTAATATCGCTTGTTGGACTCAAGTGGATATTCGGACTAAAAATAAATACTCTCTTTTATTATTACTAGAAGACTCAATTACACACCCACACTCACACAATGAACTCTCTACTTTATCTCCACACTCTACACCACTCTCTGCTCCCGCCTCTCACAACACCGCGCACTACCCCACAACACTCCAGCAAGTTGGGTAGGGTAAACCACGTATTTATACTAAGAAAAGTCAAGTTGGGTCCCTCACGTACTTTCACAGCAAGTTGGCAGCTTTCGCTAATTTTCCACATAGAAGACAAGCAACAGCTTAGAGTAGAAAATGGAGTCTTCAAGTTGTCAAAAAGCTGACTCATTTTTCTTCATGACAATATAGAGAACTTACAATCACGATCAACTATTCTAAAAAGCAGATAGAAACCTAGAAAAATTAGAATTCAAAACATTCTATTATGATATAATGTAAGATTTGTGAAACCATTGCCTCACAAAGGTAGTCGATAAAGTGAAGGCAAAAATTTTATGTAAGATATGGAAATATATAGGCAACCCTACGTACCATGCATACAACACCAATTCTTGAAAAGGGTCCTTTGTACTTTCTATTTTACTCTATTGAAAAATACCAACAACACAATGAGAAATATCCATTGAATGTGAATTGAAAGAGCTAGTTACTTTCTTAGAGAATATTTAAAATCGAACTCTACATGATCTCGTATATATTTAGATGTGTATTGAGACTGTATCCTTTTCATCCTCGAAAGATGATATCTTTTTCGTGATAAATTGAAAAGTGTTGATTGTTCACTGACTTGATAGGATTCCAATCCTATCGTGTGGGAAGTTGCGGTCCACATGTATATACGTGTGTTATCAATGCGATCAATCAAAGGTCATTCTCATTTTTCCAAGCCCCCCGCCCTCTCTCTATCTCTCTCACTCTCAAAGGTGCTTGTAGTCATGTAATACGTGTTCTAAGCAAGACATTAACAAGATGAATAGAACAAATTCCCAAGACCAAGACCTGTGACTTTCAAGTTTCTAACCGAGAGCAGAGAGTAGGGAGAGGCTTGACCACTAGCTAAAGGAGGAAGAAAGAAAGGAAAAATAAATAAAAAAGAAAAGAAAAAATAAATTAAAAAAATATGAAAATATTATTAAAAATTGTTCATATCAACTACGACCATGCCACATAAGACGAGCGGTGTCCATGTCAGCAATTTTAGGTCAAAATTGACAAGAATATTTAAAACTGAATTGGCAAAACATTATAAGAATTAGTACTCAATTGGCACAATTAAAATATTTAAAATTGAATTGGTAAAAGTGCAATAAATTTAGGAATTTTTGGACAATTTTCCCGTATACTAACCTTGTTGCTCATGAACAAAAAAACATTTAGCGACAAATAGATGTGGCATGAGCGACTTTTCGTTTCGCCTGCATGGCATGCATTTCATGTTTGGGGCAAATTTTAGCATTCATCAAAAGGGAAAGGAAAATAAATTTAAAAAAATGGTGGCTCGAGGCATCCAGAGGATTCCAACTGTTGCCTCTTCCGAGATGCGAGTGGCTGATATTTTCAGGTAAAATTTTCAAACTAAATGTATATATTATCTGAAAGTTATCGAATTTTGTGGAGCTAGTAGGTTAAATAATGCCCACACGCAGCGCAGCCCTTGTCTTTATATAGCACATTAAGGTAGCAGATAATGTGGAGGGAAAGCTTTATACGAGATATAGAAAGATATAGGTGACTCTAGTCTCTGTGCACCACACACATAACGCCAATGCTTGAAAGGAATGTCCTTTCTAATACTCTATTGAAATTTCCCAACACCACATCCGAAATATCAATATATGCAAATTGAAGGAGTCAATTACTTTCTCGAAGAATAAACTTTCAATAAATATCTAAATTCAAACTCTATATGATCTCATATATATTGAAATGATATCATTTTCATCTTTAAAAGATGATGAAATTTCTCTCAAGAAAAATTGGAAAATGCCGATCAAATGGATAGGATCCCAATCCTATCATTTGTGAGTGTGTGGTCCACATGTACATACGCGGGAGTTATCAATGAGATCAAGCGAGGCTTGGACTTGGATAATATCTGTGGCGGTTGAACCTATCGGGGGCTATGAAAAGTAGCAGCAGAGTTTGAATTTTTTTGTGAAGCGATTGTGACTTGGTTCAAACGTGGAGCCAAGGTGAAGATTGTTAAAATATGTCTCGAGTTTGAGTCCAATGTGAAAATTCCGAAAATTCCGAATTGGATATGTTGCGGAGTTTCAAAATCGAGCAAAGCAAATCCGAAGATCAACTTTCCCAAATTTGAATTTGCGTTGGAGAGTCTGGTCGCTAAAATAGGAAAGTCCAACTTTGACTAGGACTTGGATTTTGTTTAAAATATACAAAGATATGTTTTTGATAAGAAACAAAATCCTATGAGAAGTTGGTAAAGGAATGAGGGTTTCACTTATATATAGACTTGTGGCCGTGGGTGGTGGTAGTTGATCATGAAGAATTGGTCTTGAGGTGCCATCTTGTCATCGAGTGCTTGGGAGGAATTTTCTTTGTCATTCTTGTTCGTGAATTACATCCGAGGAAGTTTAGTGTTGTAGCCAATTAAATATTGTGATAAGATTTGCGTGTAATTCCTTCGTGAGATTGAGAGATTATTTCTTGAGGAATTTCGGGGCTAAACACCGCGTGCGTTATTGGGTGTAATTGGGGCTTGGGAAATACCGAGAGAGTGTTTGAGTGACTCGAGTGTGTAATCTCCTTGTATCGCTTGATTTATAGTGAAATTTGTTACTGCTCTCCCCGTGGACGTAGGTCTTTACGACTGAATCACGTAAATCTGGTATCCGATTTATTTTATTCTTTTGTCTATATTATTATTCGATCGCTTGCCTTTATTGCAACATAGAGGAGGTGGCCACAAAAGCCCATTTGCTAGCGAGACATGCTTGCGTAATAGTTTTTAATCTACTATGAGAATAGTGATCTATTTTAGATCACAAAAAACAAAACAAATAACAGACTTCGCTAACGGAGATCCAACGATTCTCATCGTGTTCCACCCGAAGTTGCGGGATAGCCACTGGCAGCAGGGGTAACATAACCCTCACCGGTGGCTGGTGAGGATTTACTGGCAAGCATCGCTTGCCCTCACCGTGAGCGAGAAACTTGCGGGATAGCCACTGGCAGCAGGGGTAACATAACCCTCACCGGTGGCTGGTGAGGATTTATCGCTTGCCCTCACCGTGAGCGAGAAACTCCTTGGCAAGTGCCACCTCTCTCTCTCTCTCTCTCTCTCTCTCTCTCTCTCTCTCTCTCTCTCTCTCTCTCTCTCTCTCTCTCTCTCTCTCTCTCTCTCTCTCTCAATTTCTTTGTTTTCTTATAAAGGACTTAATTTGCTATTATGTCTGCTATTAATACACGGAAGATTTTGATTGCAGAAATCAAGAGGCATAAAAGGACGTGGTTGCTCAATAAAAGAGTTCTAGAGAGCCAACATGCACCGATACTTGATGTTAAAGAGCTAAAATTGTACTTAACCCAATAAAATAGGTTCATATAGTGATTATGAAGTCGAAGGAAGACTAGTGGTTATATCTAACATGTCGTGCCCAATACGGTGGGTTTAATTTAGACGGCATTGAGCATTGCGGGATCTTTAACCTATTAATCTCCACCATCAAATCATATCAAGTTAGAGGAACCCGTAATGATATGCTATGTATTAAACAATGTGACTAATTTCTGTTCGGTGCTTTGATGGACCCGCTAACTTAAATAGTTTTGCTACATTACTTGGTAAAGCCATATCGTATACCATTGTTCGTGTTTCTAGCATCACTCTATTTGTTTTGCCGATATATGTAGTTTTTGCGCTTTTTTTGTTGGCCATCCGAGTGAAAATTGGCTATTACTGCCATTAGTTTTTTTTTTGGGGTCAAGTATTGGCATTTAGTTAAGTTGCTGGTTTTAATCCGTTTATATGGGCACGACATGGTAAAACTGCCCCCAAGGCGTGTTCGATCAGCCGGTCTCACCTTCTCAAAACCCTTTGTGAACCCAGGAAGGTCGGTAAGAAGTTCTTGTTCATGCCCTCCATTTTCTAAGGTCAACATTAAGGAGAAATTTCGATGAAGACGTATGCCCTAGACCTTGGATGAATGGAAACAGAACTTTGATGTCTCTTCCGGATCTGCCATGAAATTTCATATCATTGGATTCATTGCTTAAAAATGCTGTGAAGAATTATTTGATGGATCAAGACCCATTTTATAAAAATGTGTTGCGCAAGTCAAGACCTATATTCGAATTGCGCGTTGAAATATGGCCCGCATGCATGGTGCAATTTTCACTTTTCATTTGTAGCATCGCTTAATATAAACACGACCAATTTAAACAAGCTCACCATTATTCAGAGGCTCAAATACAAGCGAAATGAAAGCGAAAGCGGTAGTAGGGAAATTGTTGGGAAGTATCGCATGGCGTAGAGAGAGAGAGAGAGAGAGAGGGAGAGGGAGAGGGAGGGAGGGAGGGAGGGAGCGCTTTACATGATAGTACAACAAGCTGGTCCGGGTTCGGATTCCATTACGATGTACGTCGGCGGATGTGCAAAGACAACCTGCGGCTCCTTTGCCTGGGGCTCCTTTGCCTTGGGCTTTTGCTCTTCTTTCTTCTCCTTGACTTCCTCCACCGCCTCCAACTTCGCATGACCCACGTTCTTGCGAAGCTTCGTGGTGAGCTCGACTGCATCAAATTCATCCCCGGTTACTTCAATCACATCTCGGTCCGTTCCTTTCAAACTCAACGATGAGAACCCTACATGCATTGATCGAGCAAAGAAGAGAAATTAGCTTCCAAGGAAATGGAAATAGTTTAGGTTTTATGCTTGCTTCTCAGCCTACTCCATTACATATGGCAAAGAAAGGTTTCCTTTTTTGCTGTAAAAACTTTGCTTCTGTCAATCCTGAAAACAAATTCATTCCTTCAAGCACCAAGTTTCTTTTTGGACAAGGACCTCTCCAGCGCCTGCTTCATATCCTTAACACGTATTACAACTAATTTTCTGTCTTCAGGAACTTTTTTTATCTTTCTTGTGGACAACCCTAAGTACACCTCTAATGTTATTTTAGTTTTTGATTATTACCTGGGACAGTGGCTGCAATTTTAAGAGCCTCCGAGCGATTATCTTGAGCTCCAAATTTCGGGCAGAGCCAGAACTTCAGCTTCTTACCGTTCATGTTGTCCACCTTGACCACCACCTTTTTCTGCAAGCACAAAGAACCGGGACCATATATATCAACATTTTCTGGTAAACAGATCAAACATTAAGTGTCATACTAGATTTCGCACCTTAGCCATCGTCTTGGTTTGTTGAGGATGCTCTTCAACAGGCCTGCAGATAATCTTCCAATCTTCTTAGTGATGGACTGAATAGAGTTAGGGCATGATTTGTATTGTGTAGACGACAGAGAGATAGAGAGAGAGTGTGTGTTTATAGCCATTTTCTTCTATTCATATTGACTCTTGACTGGAGCTTTTCACGTGGAAAAAGGGAAATGCCGCCACAAATTTCAACAAGAAAAGGCGGAAAGAAGCTAGACAGAGCTGGGGGGAATCTGTGTGGGGAAATTTCGACGTGACCTGCGACCTGCGACCTACCTCCAAGACAAGTCCGGAGACGTCGCCTTCTGAAAGGAAATGCAGGACAATGGAGGAAATACTATTCTGTGTATTTCATTATCACAAATGTAGAAGAAAGTGTCGGCATTTGTAGTACAAGAGAGAATAAAAATGAATCAGAAAAAATATATACGCAATATTGTTTTCCTAAAATATTCTATGTCTATGATATGCTATATCAATTGTAATCTCAATAGATAAGATCAAATTATTTCTCCAACACTCCCCCTCAAGCCGGCGGCCTATAAATGTCAAATGCGCCAAGCTTGCTTAACAAATATCTATGCTATCTTCGGCATAACGGCTTAGTGAAGATGTCTGCTGGCTGTTTTACAGTTCCAATTCCTCGAGTTGTAACGACGCCTTCTTGAATTTTTTCTCGAGTAAAATGACAATCAACTTCAATATGTCTCGTTCTCTCGTGGAAAACTAGGTTTGCCAATAATTTTAGCGCATCATCATTATCACAAAACAATTCACTTGCTCCGTTGACTTGCACACCAAGATCTGAAAGTAATCCTCATATCCAAACTATCTCGCATACAGTTTTTGCCATGGCTCAATATTCTGATTCTGCTGATGACAATGAAACTGTTGACTATTTCTTTGTTTTTCATGAAATCAAGGACTTTCCCAGCTTGATGCAAAAACTAGTAATGGATCTTCTTGTCATAGGACAAGTAGCATAATCTGTGTCACAATATGTTGTCATCTTCATGTTGCAATCACGGGATAGTAGAATTCCAAGTCCTGGACATCCCTTCAAGTACTTTACAACCTTTAGTGCTGCATTCACATGTGATGGCTTCGGGTTGTGCATAAATAGACTAAGTATTTGTATTGAATAACATATGTCAAGCCTAGTCATGGTGAGATAGATTAATTTGCCAACAAGTCGATGATATCCCAATGGATCCTTGAGTAGTGGATCTTCATTTGGAGAAGAGGAACTTACATCATATTCATATGTTGTCAACTTGATATTTTGGTCAATAGGTACAGCAGTTGGTTTGCACCCCAATAATCCTGCATCTAATATGATTTCTAGGATGAATTTTCGTTGATTGAGACAAATTTCCTCACTGGATCGAGCTATTTCGATACCAAGAAACTATTTTGGAGGACCCAAATCTTTAATATGGAAAGTCAAATGGAAGCATCCTTTGACCTTTTGAATTGCAACATCATCATTTCTCATGATAAGTATATCGTCAACATAAATCAATAAGTAGATCAATGAAGTACCTCTGATCCATGTGAACAATGCATAATCATGCTTCGAGTGTTGAAAACCCGCATTTGTAAGTGTTGCGGTAAATTTTGCATACCACTATTGAGAGGCTTATTTAAGCCCGTACAGGGATTTGAGGAGACGGCACACTCGAGACTCCCCCTGTCTACGTAATCCCTGTGGAAGCTCCACATAATTTCTTCATCAAGCTCACCATGAAGGAAGGCATTGTTGACATCCATCTGATGTAAGTCCCAATTACGTAATGCAGCAATCGCCAAAAAAGAGCGAACAGTGACTTCTTTAGCAATTGGAGAAAAAGTCTTATGATAGTCAAAGCCTTCACGCTGCGTGAATCCTTTAGCGACAAGTCGAGCCTTATATCGCTCAATTGAACCATCTGTCATATATTTTATTTTATAAACCCATTTGCAGCCAATGGGCCTTCTGTGAGATGGCAGAGGGACGATGTCCCAAGTGTTATTCTCTGTGAGAATAGCAATCTCTTCTTTCATGGCCCTTTGCCAACGAATATCATTGATATTGCTAGTATGAGTACCTAGAGGGGGGTGAATAGGTATATAAAGAATTTTTCTCAAACGATTGCACAATACTAGACAATTGGTGGAAACAATAATCAAAGTAAGACTGAGAGAAGAGAAAATTGAACACGCGGTTTATAGTGGTTCGGCTTATATCAAGCCTACGTCCACTCTTCTTCACTGACAGCTTATTGGCTGGATTCCACTATGAACAAGAGAGGTTACAGCACAGCTTTGCCTTGATTCCACGGTGTAGATGTTCTACCACACCTCCTCAAGATTTCTCACAAATATAGACTCTCTCTTTCGTATACAAGTATCCGCTCAAAGGATTTGTCTAAACAAAAAGGAGCTTCAGACTTTGGAATTCTTCTATCGTGCACACCTTGAACAACTAAGACAGTCTTCCTTATATACTTCTTTATGCCATCATACCCGTTGGCACTTACCAAAGGAATTCCTCAAATCTACCCGTTGGATGGAATCAATTAGGAAGATTGTTCAAGCTATTAAAGGAACGTGTTGATAGCCCATCAATCCTGTTCGCCCATACAATCAGGATCTCGGTTTCCATAAGCAGAACCTTCCAATAATATTTAGGCAATCACCGGATCTTCAATTATCGAATCAATCTTCGATCAATCAAAGGACTCCGTTTGTGTCTTCTCCAGCCATGAGATCTTCTCCAGTTGATAAGGTTAAATCCTTAACGAAACATCCAGTTCTGGATAACATTTCTTCAACGGATTAGTATTTGTCAATGAGGATAGACTTTGAGTCTTGAGTCCGGCTGTCCCAAGGTCTTCGAGACTTTAAATAGCGAGTCGCAAGCCTTTAGACTAGGCTGATAGAAACGATTTGTCAACTTCAAAACACTTCAAGAAGATTTCTCCAACAATCTCCCCCTTTTGATGGTGACAAAACTTTCCCAGATTTGGATATCTTTGACTGCAAAAACATTTCTCAAACACATATGCATATCTTATAGAGATAAATGGCTAACAGAATAACACTAGAATCTGCAACCACAGAAAATAGGTTAGTCAGTATATGATGAAGCCATTTATAAGATATCAATATTGGTTAATAGAAGCAGTCAAGTCCAAGTCTAGTTCAGTTCTCATCCAGACACAAACCAAAGTCAAACAGATTCAAACCACAAAACAATCCAACAAACAATTAAAACAAACAATTAAAAGTTTAATGAATGAAAGGTTTTTGATCAAATCTTGCATCTCTCCCCCTTTTTGTCATCATTAAAAAGGATGAGATGAAGTTAAGATTACTTGGGAATGCGGACAAGCTGGAAATCTTCCATAGGCGAACGATGCCTTCCAGCCTTTTAAAGTCTTCCTTTAGCTGTGCAATCTCCTCACTCTTGGCATTGGCCTGATTACGAACAGAGAGGGCTTGCATTTTATCATTCAATGAACAGGAAGAAGCTTGACCTTCATTCTTCAAGCTTTGAACTTCGCATCCCAAGGCATAAATCTGACCTCGCATCTCCAAAAGAATATCCATGATTAGCGAAAATCTGCTCCATTATCGGTTTGAGTACTTGCTTCCAGGCTCGATCGATGGAGTAAATGCGAGACGATGGTAGATCAGCATAGTCTTGCGTAGGTTTGGCGATGAAACTTCATGACCTTCTTCTGGAAATTGAGATGCATAAACATCCTCTCGGGTCTGGCGGTGAGCGGCCCGACTCCTTCACTTGCATCGGGACATGAAGACTTCACACCTTTCTCCTGATCTCCCCCCGTTTCCATGCCTACAGGTGGAGAAGAGTGTTCTTCAGGTTCTTCTTCTGCTCTTCTTTCTTCTTCTGGTCTTTCCTCCTCTGTTTCTTTTTCAGCTTCTATTTCTTCTTCTTCCTTCTCCTCTGCTTCTTTCGTCATTTACTCCGATTCTTTCTGTGGAACAGGACGACTTAAATTCTTCAAAGCCAATGCGAGAGATGGTGATGTCTTCCTCATCATCTTCATCCTCAACAAGAGAGCTCTTCTTCTCTTGGATGGAGCAACCATGGGCTCCTTCCCTTTTCTTTTAGCTGCAGAAGATATTTGATGAGATTTTGCGAGTCTTCTCCTTGAATTTCTCCAACTCCTTGCTCGGTTCCTTCGAGACGCATTTTGGTCACCATTTTCAGACCTACCACCATATGATCGCATGGTCGAACACAAAAGATTTGTGGAGGCTGAATATTCGAGATGTCCGAATAACTTCGTAACAAGGCTTGGGTAAGGGAGTTGACCTCTGTCCTTCATCATTGCTCTATACATGTTGAACATCACAGTGTGAGGGAGAGAAAACCTTTTTCCAAAAAGAATGGCATACATCAGCTTGGCCTCTGAACTTGAAACATCAGTCTTGGAAGTTGATTTCGGTCGGAGGCAATTAATCACAATCTTGTGAAGCAAGATGTTGAATGCACCCATCCTTAAGTAGGTGATCTTTTCATCTGTTCTCCTGTCCTTCACCAGTTCAAGAGTGGCTCGAGCAATGGAAACTTTGATTGGCTGATATCTTCCTCTTTCGACTTCTAACACATATGCCAGCATATTCATATCTACAACATAATCTTGGTCTTTAACGCTGAACGAGAATCTATTCGCATCCAAAAAGCTTAGATTTGAATAGAAATATGCAGTTAATTCAGCATAGGCCTCTGTAGAGTCAGAGCAGAACTTTTCAAGTTGAAGATAACTGAACTTTTCCCTCAAGTTCATATTCACAAAGATCCAGAAAATCAAAATCTACACTCCTAGGGTTTATTACCCCACACTTCAGCAATTTCGAGTACAGATCCTTTTGCTCCTTTGATCTGAACAAATCTCCCCTTTTTCCTTGATTATCAACCGCAACACCCATTTTCGGTTGGAATTGACTGTATAATTTATCATCATCATTCCCATCTACGAGTTATTCGGCCCCGATCACGAGGATCACTTGGGATATTTGCAAGGGTTTCCTCGGCCACCCCTTTTCGAGCAATTCCCAAACTTTCCATTTTTTCAGAAAGATATATTCGTTCCCATGTCCTTTGTCTTTAAGAAAATCATCAATGTAGTTCAAAGGAGTACGAATTCCTTTTAGGGCACGATATAACTGGTAAATATAAGCGGGCTTTTGAGACTCTTACGAGTGCATCATCTCGATGATTTCTTCCTGTTGTTGATGATCAACGCCTTGAGGACTAGATGGAGGAGAATGACGCTGTTGAGAATGTTGTGGGCTCGCTTGCTGTTCTGGAGTCACTTCATCTTCAGTAAGATCGAAGTGCGTAGGCCCCTCACTCATCCGCCGTGGTCCCCTGCTTGCAATTCTCAAAGACTTTCTTGAAGATGACATCTTTCTTAGTTTTTGGAAGATTCCTTGCTTGACTTTCCCAGGAAAGATGACAACTTTTTGAGGATTAAACGAAGAAGACAAACGGGAATGGAGGATCGATGCTTTCTAGAGTTTTTGAGAGAAAAGTGAGAGGAATCGATAGTTCACGATCGGTTAAAAAGAGGGATAAACGAACCGTCATAAAGGAAATAAAAATATGCCTTTTCAAAATAACTGTCTTTTTCCGCAAAAATAGCCATTTCAAAAATAACTTCCCTTTTGAAAATGAAACGATGCAATATTTACGTCAATTAAATATAGCAACAATTTAAACACAGTCTGACGATCGTACCTTTTCAAGATGAGATTCAAGAGAGAAAGACTTATAGTCTGACGGACGTACCAAGACTGTCTTTCAGATAAAGTCTTGTAAGTCTGAGTCTGAAAGTCTTTAGACTTTGATATCCTCATACCTCAAAATGTTGAGTCTGGAGCGTATAGACTCAAATTGATTTTTCTCCAAAGGCTTTGTGAATATATCCGCCAGTTGATTCTTTGAGTCAACAAATTGAATTGAAACATCTCCATTTTGAACATGGTCTCTAATAAAGTGATGTCGAATCTCTATATGCTTTGCTCTTGAGTGGAGAATTGGATTTTTGGTGAGGTTGATAGCGCTGGTGTTGTCGCAATTAATCTCCGTGCATGAGTCTTCAATTTCAAAGTCTCTTAGCTGTTGTTTTATCCATAGAATTTGCGAACAGTAGCTTCCCAGGGCTACATACTCATACATTGTTGAAAGAGACACGGTGCTTTGTTTCCTTGAAAACCAAGACACTCACCTGCTCCAAGCAAGCTGCGGGTTCCCGAAGTGCTCTTTCTATCATCAGTGCAACCGGCCAAATCTGCGTCTGAATATCCCGGAAGATTAAAGTCTCCCTTCTTAGGATACCAAAGACCGATGCTTGATGATGAAGCAACGTATTTAATGATGCGTTTCGCAGCACCGAGATGGGATTCTCTAGGATCGATTGAAACCTAGCACAGATGCAAACACTCAACAAGATGTCGAGTCTAGAAGCGGTAAGATAAAGGAGTGAACCAATGATGCTCTGTACAGCTTTTGATCAACTTTCTTCCCTTCTTCATCTTTGTCTATCTTCAAAGAACTTGACATCGGTATGTCGGTCTTTTTGCACTTTTTCAGTCCAAATCTTTTGACAAGATCATTAACATATTTTCTTGATAAATAAAAGTTCCTTCCTTCAATTATTTTACTTGAAGACCAAGAAAGAATGTTAACTCTCCCATCATACTCATTTCAAATTCATCCTGCATAGACTTAGAAAATTTCTTGCACAGATTTTCATTAGAAGATCCGAAAATAATGTCATCCACATATATTTGAACAAGTAAGAAACTTTTGTTCTCCTTTTTAATAAATAAAGTCGTATCTACTTTACCTTTGGCAAAACCATTTTGTATTAAAAACTTACTTAATCTGTCGTACCAAGCTCGAGGTGCTTGCTTTAAACCATACAAAACCTTCTTGATCAAGACGAGTCGCTTCTTTGGGTCTTCAAAACCTGGTGGTTGTTCCACATAAACTTCCTCTTGGATGACTCCATTTAGGAAGGCGCTTTTGACGTCCATTTGGAATAACCTGAAATTCTTATAACAAGCAAAACGCAAGTAATAGTCGAATAGCTTCTAACCTTGCTACTCTTTGGAGCGTAAGTCTCATCATAGTCTATTCCTTCTTCTTGCGTATATCCCTTGGCCATGAGTCTTGCTTTGTTTCGTCGACTTTTCCTTTCTCATTCATCTTGTTTCTGAACACCCATTTAGCTCAATAACGGTTTTACCTTTTGGTTTGGATGTCAATTCCCGGACATCATTAATGCTAAACTGCTCGAGCTCTTCTTGCATAGCTTCAATCCAGCTTTCATCGGATAAAGCTTCTTCTATGCTTTTTGGTTCAATTTCAGAAATGAGAGCCACAACACTAGACTCTTCTCGCCTTTTGGATCTGTGCGAATTCCTTCATTAATTTCGCCGATTATAAGATCTTTGGGATGACTGGACTTATGCTTCCGTTACTTGTTGATCTGTCGGATGATGATCTCTTTCTTTGTTTGGATCTTCACGAACATCCTGATGCTGGTTTTCAGTGCGAGATGCTTCTTGAGTTGTAAGCTTTGGAAGATCGGAGCGAGTTCGGACTCTTCTTGATGAGTCGACTTGATTCATCTTGCGTTGAGTCTTGAAATTTGACATTCATTGACTCCTCCACGGATTTGGCTCTTCTTGTTATAGACTCAAGGCTTTGCTTGATGTAGAATATCCAAGGAAGATACCTTCATCGATCTTTCTTCAAACTTACCAACTCGATCTTTTGCATTTTTCAATATAAATCATTTGCAACCGAATACATGAAAGTATGAAACAATAGGCTTCTTATCTTTGAACAATTCGTAAGGGGTTTTCTCTAGAATAGGTCTTAAGAAGACTCTATTTATGATATAACAAGCTGTTGAAACAGCTTCAGCCCAAAATCGTGAAGAAATCTTGCTTTCAATTAAAAGAGTTCTAGCCATTTCTGAAGAGATCTGTTCTTTCTTTCCACAACTCCATTTTGCTGAGGAGTATATGGAGAGGAGAACACATGATTAAAGCCATTCATCACAAAATTTTATAAAATCTTGATTTTCAAATTCACCTCCATGATCTGTTCTTATACTTGAGATAACACATGATTTTCATTTTGAACCTTTTTAGCAAACTTTTCAAAATACGAGAAGGTTTCGGACTTACTTGCAAGGAAATATACCCAAGTAAAACGGGAGTAATCATCCACAATTACTAGGCAATATTTCTTACCTCCAATAGTCGTGTTCAGTTGGTCCGAAGAGATCCATATGCAGCAATCGTAGTACATGATTAGTAGAGACATGATTTATTGGCTTAAATGAATTTCTTACCTGCTTTCCCATAATACATGGAGTGCATGGATCAGTCTTTTGATAAGGTAATTTGGGTAGTCCTCGAACAAGCTGTTTTGATGAGATTTTGGCTAATTGCTTCATGTTGACATGGCCAAGCTTTCTGTGCCATAAGCTTGCTTCATCTTGAATTGAGATAAAACATTGCGATTCATTTGGTTTCACATCCAGAAGATAAATGTTTCCATGTCTACGACCCATGAAGGATGTAGAGTCTTTGATTCGAAACATATTCCTTCTTGAAAGAAGATCTTGAAACCAGTATCACACAATTGACTAATGCTGAGAAGATTGTAATTGAGTCCTTCCACTAAGGAAACATTACTTATTGTGAGATTTCCAATTTTCACAGTTCCAAATCCCACAATACTCCCTTTGCTGTTTCCTCCAAATGAAACTTTTCCACCATTTACTTGAGCAATCTTTATAAAACAATTTGAGTCTCTGTCATGTGTCTTGAGCATCCACTTTGTCAAGATACCACTTTACCTTTTTCTTGACGGTGACCTGCATTTAAAAAAAGAGTCTCAAGCTTTCTTTGGTACCCAAACTTTCTTGGGTCCTTTGGTGTTAGTAACATAAGCAGTATTAGCCCATATTCTCTTAACAGGTTTTCAAACCATAGGACACTCTTTTTCAAAGTGATCCGGACTATTGCATTTTGAACATTTTAGAGCATTTCTACCTACAGATTTTACAAAAACTTTCTTGAAGTGATTTTTGTAAACCTCTCTCAAGTCTTTTCTTAATTCTTTCTTTTACTTTAGGAAAATCAATCGGGAATTGTTTCTTCGACATTCCTAGACCGGACTTATTGAAGTAAGGTCTTTGTCTTTGAAAAGAATTTTCTCAAGTTTTTCAGACCCTATTGAAAATTTCTTTGATATATTTGATAAGTCTGTTTTTTAAAAGACATTTTCTTTTGAAAGATTATCTCCATTTTCTTTAAGATTGGAAACAGTCAAGTCTAGACTTTTAACTCTTTCTACTAAAACATTTTCCTTTTGTTTTAGAGCTGAGTTTTCCTTTTTCAGTTCGGAAATTCTTTTGAGAGAAGTCTTAAGACTAAAACATAATTCATCAATATATTTAGAAACTTTGACAGGAATTTTAAAATTACTTGCCTCAAATTCACTTTGTCAGTCTCGATCTGAGTCTAGTCGATTGTGCCATCGGACATAGATTGGCATATTCATTATCACTTTCTTCACACTCTGTATCACTCCGGGTTTCGGCTTTGAGAGCTTTTCGAAATCTTTCAGCTTTTCCTTTCTTCTTCTTGAAAGAGGACGGTTGAGTACGATGTGTCCCTTTTTCTTACATTCAAAGCAAACTATGTCTTTGTTTGGTTCCTCATCATCAACAGACTTGGTCTGCTGTCTTTGAAAGCTTTGTTTCTTTGAGTTGAACCTTCTTCCTTTTCTATTCAGTTTTCTGAATCTTCTTATCATGAGAGCAAGCTCCTCATCGTCCATATCTTCTTCAGAATCTGTATCATCGGAATCATCATTTGATTTTAATGCAATGGATTTCTTACCTTTTGGATCTTCATCTTCATTGATCCGTTCCACTTCATAAGACTGAAGAGTTCCAATTAGCTCGTCGACGAGATAGTGGCATAATTCTTTGCGTCTCTCTTATCGAAGTCTTTATGTGATTCCAATCCTGGAGAGTCCACGCAGATGGGTTGTTTACCTTCATGGGATCGAAGTTGGTTGACCTTGATTTTCAAGACCATTCACAATATACGTAAAACGACTAAACATGTCGAGATATAGATTCTCTGGTTTCATTACGAAGGCTTCGTATTGACCGAGAAGAATGTTGATTCTTGTTTCCTTCACTCGATCTGTTCCTTCATAGGTGATATGCAGTCTGTCCCAAACTTCTTTTCTTTGTACCACAAGAAGATATTCTATTATATTCAGTTGGTGATAAAGCACAATATAAGGAGTAAATTGCTTTTGCATCGAGTGCTTGTCTCTTGATTATTTCTTCCTAAGACATTCCGCTGGTTTCATCAGTTTCTTTTCCTCTTTCGAGACGATGCGTGGTAGGAGTAATTCATTTTTCTACAACGTCCCATTCCGGAGGATCCTTTGATCGAAGGAAAGCTTTCATCTTGTTCTTCCAGATGTTGTAATCCTTTCCATCAAAGTAGGGTGGTTTGGTATTGCTTTGCCCTTCCATCAGCCACAGGTGCTAGCATACTAGCCATGGATCTTTTACTACGAAGTAAAACACTTCAAATAAAGTAAGTACACAGGCTCTGATACCAATTGATATTGCTAGTATGAGTACCTAGAGGGGGGTGAATAGGTATATAAAGAATTTTTCTCAAACAATTGCACAATACTAGACAGTTGGTGGAAACAATAATCAAAGTAAGGCGAGAGAAGAGAAAATTGAACACGCGGTTTATAGTGGTTCGGCTTATATCAAGCCTACGTCCACTCTTCTTCACTTTGACAGCTTATTGGCTGGATTCCACTATGAACAAGAGAGGTTACAGCACAGCTTTGCCTTGATTCCACGGTGTAGATGTTCTACCACACCTCCTCAAGATTTCTCACAAATATAGACTCTCTTTTCGTATACAAGTATTCGCTCAAAGGATTTGTCTAAACAAAAAGGAGCTTCAGACTTTGGAATTCTTCTATCGCGCACACCTTGAACAACTAAGACAGTCTTCCTTATATACTCCTTTATGCCATCATACCCGTTGGACGGAATCAATTAGGAAGATTGTTCAAGCTATTAAAGGAACGTGTTGATAGCCCATCAATCCTGTTCGCCCATACAATCAGGATCTCGGTTTCCATAAGCAGAACCTTCCAATAATATTTAGGCAATCACCGGATCTTCAATTATCGAATCAATCTTCGATCAATCAAAGGACTCCGTTTATGTCTTCTCCAGCCATGAGATCTTCTCAGTTGATAAGGTTAAATCCTTAACGAAACATCCAGTTCTGGATAACATTTCTTCAACGGATTAGTGACTTTGTCAATGAGGATAGACTTTGAGTCTTGAGTGCGGCTGTCCCAAGGTCTTCGAGACTTTAAATAGCGAGTCGCAAGCCTTGGACTAGGCGATAGAAACGATTTGTCAACTTCAAAACACTTCAAGAAGATTTCTCCAACAAATATCTGGGGCATGCCATCGCAGAACATGGGTCAGAAAATGATTGATCTGGTGCAATCAAGACATATTGTGGTTGTACAGAAATATCCTCCACCGATAAAAATTGTCATTGACTTGATTTTGTCATGGGCGTTTCATGTGAAGATGCCATTTCTTGGAAGGGTAATATATCATTGTGGAATATAACATCACGACTAACAAAGAAATGACTTGTAGATACCTCCATAACCCGATAACCCTTTTGTAGGGTGGCATATCCCATAAAGACACATCGAAGAGCACGAGGATCCAATTTATGTGGATATCGAACATTCGTCATGTAGCAAAGACAACCAAACACTCGGAGATGACTAATGTTTGGTTTCTTACCAAAGAGCATTTCAAAAGGGGTGCAACCTTTTAATATTCTAGTTGGCATGCGATTAATTAAATAGGCTGCCGTGATCACACAATCTCTCCAAAAAGATCCGGGAATGGAGGCTTGATATTTCAGCGCGCGAGCAACTTCTAGAAAGTGTCGATGTTTATGTTCGACAATTCCATTCTATTGCGGAGTGTAAGCACAAGAACTCTCATGGAGAATTCCTTGTGATGAGAGAAAAGATTGATAATTAGTTGAAAAGAATTCACTTCCATTTTCTATACGAATCCTCTTAACATGTTTATCAAACTGATTTTTAACCATGGATAAGAATTTCGATAGACATGAAAAAGCCTGACTTTTGGATTGTATGAGAAACACCCAAGTGGCACGAGAATGTAAAATCATCCATGATGGTAAGAAAGAATTGGGATCCATCACGATGTGATGTATGATAAGGACCCCAAATGTACTAGTGGCTTGAGATACACAAGTTAGGAATGGATGTCTTGTTTGTTTTGCCAGAGGGCATACTTTACAATCAGAACAAGGAAAACAAGGACTATGACCCAGACGCTTATGAGAAAGTAAAATTTTATTTCCAACAACAGCATTACAAGAAATGCCTTTATTTAAAGAGGAAAGATCAAAATCTTTGGGGAAATTAATCCAAAAATTCAGCCCTTGTTCCATTCTATCCAAGCCCATCAGTTTCCCAGTCGAAAGGTCCTGAAAGGAACAATTTTTGCAATTGAAATTGGCTCAACAATAATTGTCTTCACAAACTTTGGAAACAACTATGAGATTGAATTCAAATTCCAGAATATAGAGAACATTTTTAAGGATAATGTTTGGGCTAAGGTGAATAGTACCAATCTTTTTTACATTAGTAATATTTCCATTTGGAAGCCGAACATATATGGAATCGGGCTTTGCAGAGGTACTAGAAAACAAATATTCATGGCAAACCACCGCCCGCGGTGGCTGCGCTGGTTTCGAACTTAGTACCCATCCGCTAGGGGAGGAGTTCGAAACTCAGCGTGGGCCGATGCTTCAGTGCAAACGCGCGATTCACCTATGGCTGGGTCAGTGGTGGGGGCCCAGTTCACCCCAGGGTTTACTCCGCCGCGAAGCGGCGTACGAAGGTTCCTTGGGTCACCAAAAAAAAAAATTCATGGCAAATTATGTGGTCACTGGCGCCCGAATCACATATTTTTGCAGCAAGTTGGCAGCTTTCGCTAATTTTCCACATAAAAGACAACAAGCAACAGCTTAGAGTAGAAAATGGAGTCTTCAAGTTGTCATAAAGGTGACTCATTTTTCTTCATGACAATCTAGAGAACTTACCATCACGATCAACTATTCTAAAAAGGCAGATAGAAACCTAGAAAAGTTATAATTCAAAACATTCTATTATGATATTAATATAAGATTTTGTGAAACCACGGCCTCACAAAGGTTGTAGATAAAGTGAAGGCAAAAATTTTATGTAAGATATGGAAATATATAGGCAACCCTATGTACCATGCATACAACACCAATTCTTGAAAAGGGTCCTTTGTACTTTCTATTTTACTCTATTGAAAAATACCAACAACGCAATGAGAAATATCCATTGAATGTGAATTGAAAGAGTTAGTTACTTTCTTAGAGAATATTGAAAATTGAACTCTACATGATCTTGTATATATTTAGATGTGTATTGACACGGTATCCTTTTCATCCTCGAAAGATGATATCTTTTTTGTGATAAATTGAAAAGTGCTGGTTGTTCACTGATTGGATAGGATCCCAATCCTATCATGCGGAAGTGTGCAGTCCACATGTATATACGTGTGTTATCGATGCGATCAATCAAAGGTCATTCTCATTTTTTCAAGCCCCCCTCCTCTCTCTCTCTCTCTCTCTCTCTCTCTCTCTCTCTCTCTCCAACAAGACATTGTGTTATCGATGCGATCAATCAAAGGTCATTCTCATTTTTTCAAGCCCCTCTCTCTCGCTCTCTCTCTCTCTCTCTCTATCTCTCTCTCTCTCTCTCCCCAGCAAGACATTAACAAGATGAATAAAACAAACTCCCAAGACCAAGACCTGTGACTTTCAAGTTTCTAACTGAGAGCTCTCTCTCTCCAACAAGACATTGACAAGATGAATAGAACAAACTCTCAAGACCAAGACCTATGACTTTCAAGTTTCTAACCGAGAGCAGAGGGTAGGGAGAGGCTTGACCACTAGCTAAAGGAGGAAGAAAGGAAGGAAAAATAATAATAAGAAGAAAAGAAAAATTAAAAAATAAATTAAAAAATGTGAAAATATTATTAAAAATTGTCCACGTCAATTACGGCCATGCTACGTAGGACGGGCGGTGTCCATGTAAGCAATTTTAGGTCAAAATTGACAAGAATTGATTCAATTGGCAAAATATTATAAGAATTAGTATTCAATTGGCACAATTAAAATATTTAAAATTGAATTGACAAAAGTGTAATAAATTTAGAAATTTTTGGACAATTTCCCCGTATACTAACCATGATCAAAGAAACATTAAGCGACAAATAGATGTGGCATGAGCGACTTTTCGTTTCGCCTGCATGGCATGCATTTCATGTTTGGGGCAAATTTTAGCATTCATCAAAAGGGAAAGGGAAAATAAATTTAAAAAAATGGTGGCTCGAGAAATCCAGAGGTTCCAACCGTTGCCTCTTCCGAGATGCGAGTGGCTGATATTTTCAGGTAAAATTTTCAAACTAAATGTATATATTATCTTAAAGTTATCGAATTTTGTGGAGCTAATAGGTTAAATAATGCCCACACGCAGCGCAGCCCTTGTCTTTATATAGCACGTTAAGGTAGCAGATAATGTGGAGGGAAAGCTTTATACGAGATATAGAAAGATATAGGTGACTCTAGTCTCTGTGCACCACGCACATAACACCAATGCTTGAAAGGAATGCCCTTTCTAATACTCTATTGAAATTTCCCAACACCCCATCCGAAATATCCAATATATGCAAATTGAAGGAGTCAATTACTTTCTCGAAGAATAAACTTTCAATAAATACCTAAATTCAAACTCTATATGATCTCATATATATTGAAATGATATCATTTTCATCTTTAAAAGATGATGAGATTTCTTTCGAGAAAAATTGAAAAATGCCAATCGAATGGATAGGATCCCAATCCTATCATTTGTGAGTGTGTGGTCCGCATGTACATACGCTGGAGTTATCGATGAGATCAATTAATTGTCATCCTTGTTTTCTCAAATCGGTCGCTTCCAAGTTTCAAGCCAAGAGCGAAGCGTAGGGAGAGGGACGTTTCCTTAGGTCTCGACAAAACAAAACGTGAAGAAAGGCCAACGGGAAATTAATAGATTTGATCGAGCATAGAAAGTGAATGCTTCGGAGCGAATGAGACCGTAGCGAAGACGTTCCTCCTCTTTCTCTTCAACCATTGGTCAACTACATGGGAAATCAAGAAGAATGATCGCTTTTAGGTAGAGCTAGATCAAGAGAATTCCATGCTCTAATTGAAAAGAGCTAGCAAATGTTGGGGGTACTCATGATTCCTAGAATAAGATTTTTCTTAATATACTTCGGGAGCAATCGCAACCGTTGATTTTGGAAAAACGACAATACCCGGATCCATTTGAATCCACTTATAGATCAAAATAGATGGTTCCGGTCGCGTTTATAAGTACCGAAAAAAAAAGTTCTGCAATGGAAATGCTTGGAAATATTCTCCATCTAAAAGAAAACGTCCAATATGCCTAGCAATGAGTCGTCCAAAAGCCCTACACCAATGATTATTGCCTTGGCGATGGATATTTTATATCAGGCTAGTGGTAGATTGATAATTGTTGGCCTCATTGACACAAGGTGAGGGTCGGTGATCCTCACCCATGATTGGCCAAGGCTTTGCGGCCCTCACCAAATCTAGGTGAGGGCTCGACTCTCACTTGTGGCCCAATGAGGGTCAGTTAGCAACCCTCGATAGACATAGGAAAAAAAGGAAGAGGAAGAAAAAAAAAAGAATATTAAAATAATATAGAATTTTTAAAAAATTATAAAAATTATTTACATTCGCCCAGCTATCTTACGTTGGTTGTGTGACGTAGGACAGCTCTCGTCCATGCAAGCAATTGCTAGTCAAAATTGGCCAAAATGATTAATTGGTAAATAGCCGAAAGATATAAGACTAAATTAGCAAAATTGAATTGTTTAGGTCTAAATTGGCACAAGTATAATAAGTTATAACATTTTTTGCAATTTCCCCGCATGTTCGGTCACAACACATGCATATTTTCTAGTTTTTTTTTTTATGTGCATTTCAATAGTAAGGTTTTTTTTTATGTTTTATTTACTAACAAATTTTATTATGTTGATTTTTTTTTTTCATTTGATAGAAAAATCTATCCAAGTAACATATTCTATGAAGAGCTTAAGTCAGTCAAATGTTTTGGTATGTATATGCATTTATTTTAGTGATATAGGTTGGGTAGATATAATTGTATTACATAAAATTAGGTCGATATGGGTTAAATTGATCAATTTGAATCGGATCATTTTCTATTCAACCCACCCATTTGACAAAATGGGCCCACTTGTGCATATGACAACATTTTTTACAACCGTAACCCTTCAAAACTGGATGAAGACACATTCCAAAGGGTAAAAGTTGACCCACCACTGCTAAGGATCTGTCGAATGACCTCACAAAAGATGAAATACCCGTTTTCGCGGTTAGTAACTGCTACGAGAAAGCTAGGCCAAGCATGCTCCGTGTGAAGAGAACTTGTGACCAAAAGGGTAGCATTAAGTTGGTTTGGGAAACTATCATTGAGTGGATTCCTAGATAGATAAGCCTGGAAATGGTCATGGGCTATGGCCTCTTGACCATGGAGTAAAATTTTCCAGTTGATTTATGCAGCTATTTTGAGAAATATATATGTATATTAATTTTTCGATTTTATAGTATATTGATTAGCCTTCTCATTGTTTATAAATATGTTAGTATAAGCACCAGACGTTTGCTAAGAAATGCAAATGTTAAACAAAAAGTTAATCGACAAATTAAGGGAACTTAATCGATTTCCGCATCGCCCAAACATCACCTTACCGTATATCATATTCCTTTGTAAATCCTGTGTATATTTATAATATCATTAGAGAGAAAAGCAACATGAACCTCACACTACAATACCATCTTATATTAATCACAATGATATTACAGCCAAAGCCGAAAGCTGGTCATTCGAATCATTCGAGTCATTCAAATAGAAAAGCCCGAAACCATCGTGCACAGAAATTCTGCGTATTGTTAGTGGTATGGTTGAATCAACCGTTGGTCAGAGGTGGAACGAGGATGTATGATTCAAAGTGTTGATATGAATGGACGGATGATTAAGACCGCGCCACCTGATTTCTCTGGTGCAAGAATGGAATAACTTGCCATGAAGCAACGAATAACTCCAACCAGAGAGAAGCAGGAACAAGCCATGAAGTTTCATGCGGCATCAGCACTTGTTGCTCCCCCACCCCTCCCCTCCCCCGGGCAGCATCTTCGACTCCCTGGTCGTCCAGTTTGTTTCCGGTTCTCTATGGGCGCGTTTGGTAACGTTTCTGTTCAAAAATTGTTCCAGGGAACAGAAATAAATAAAAAAGTGTTTCTATTCCGAGGAACAGTTTTTGAACAAAAGAACGCGTTTGATAAGTGTAAAAAAAAAAAAACTGTTCTTGAAATAAATAAATAAAAAGAACAGAAACACGTTTGGTAACTGCAGTCAATTTTTGTTCCTAGAATAGAAAAAGAACAGAAACACGTTTGGTAAACGACACAAAACTTCTGTTTTAAGTTTTTCAAAAAAATGCTTCTCTTTAATAAAGTTTAAACTTGATATTGAATTCTCATTCTTATGAAATGCTCATTAATTTTATTTTGTTCATGGTGAGTGAAGACAAACATTTTGAACATGATCATATGGCATATTTGGTAGAAAATTTTGTAAGTAAAGTTTGTATCAAATTTTTTTCAAGTACTTTTTTATTTTTTTTATTTTTATAACATATAAACTTGATATTGAATTCTCATTCTCATGAAATGCTTATCAATTTAATTTTGATAATGGTGAGTGAAGAAAAATATTTCAACGTGGTCATATGTGCATACTTAAAAGAAAATTTTATACATCTCAACATGAACCCTTCCATACATGACATCACAATAATGAAGCAATATAGTTCATTGTTCAACTTCATCATAGTGAATACTTAAAAACAATATTACAAAAGTCAACAAATCTCATGCATATTGTGATCCATTGCCATTTTATTTGCAATACTTATCCTAAGCATGTTTATCCCAGATGACTACTCATCCGATGTATCATCAGCAACCTCCACTTCTGTAGGTCGAAATGGATACTCCGGATCTCCATATATGGAAAAATTTCTGTCCATCCTATCTTGATCACGAATGTAATTATGAAGAGCATAACATGTAATTACAACAAGTGCTTGCTTCCGAATTGTAAATGGAGGCATATGTCTCAAAATGGTGAAGCGATTCTTTAATGCCCCAAATGACCTCTCAATTACATTTCTTAGTGAAGAGTGCTTATAGTTGAATAACTCTTTTGCTGTTCTTAGCCGTCTCCCACTCCCTCTATATTCGCTGAGATGATACCGTTCCTTTCTAAATGGAGTTAAAAATCCCGGAAGTGCTGCATAACCGGAATCTGCCACGTAGTATTTCCCTACAACATGATATATATAAATTTGTTGTGATATTCAACCATAATATAATCACAAATGTCAATATAAACAAAGTAAATACCAGGTGGTGGTCGGGGAAATTGCAATTGAGGAGTTTCGAGTGTTGCCGAAAGCACTCGACAATTATTGATAGATCATTCCCATCCAGCATACACGAAAGTAAATTTCATATCAAATGAGCAAACACACAACACGTTCTGTGTGGTAGTCCCTCTCCTGCCTCTAAATTGAACCTGCTGAGACATCGGGATAATAGCATTTATATGGGTGCCATCCAAAGCACCTACGCAGTCTTGTCAATTTATTACCAATCTAAGATTATATAAGATTATGAACTACATGTATTTGATAGTATAAAGGTGATATAGAAATCATACCTTGAAGTAGCGCTTATGACTAGGATCCATAAGAATTTCTTGTGGGATGACATTAAAGGACGGTGGTTTGATTATCTCTTTTGAAAGTTTGATAATTGCTTTCAACACTTTGTTGAAATACTTGCTGATCGTTTCTCCAGAATGTTGAAATCTCTTACATAAATCTCTATTTGAGCTACCATGACAAACCAAAGATAAGACTATCCCAATTTGTTCATCTATTCGAATATACCAACTATCTTTTAACCAACCTCTTACTCTCATCAAATCACATAAATTCAGAAAAACATGCCTCTTCATCCTGAAGGCTTCATATACCCTATCTGAATGTCCAGAAACAATCTCCATTATCCATTCGGATCCTAATAATTTGCTGTCCCTAATGGGTTCTCTTGTATGCACGGACGCGTCAATCGCAACCGTGCACAACCACACTAGCAATATGCGAAGATCATCATCATCCAAGAATTGTTGAACTTGTTCTACCTATTCACTACATATACTATCTGATCCCTCTTCCATAGTACCTATACCATCACAAAAATATAAAAACATCAATATAGATTTTGAAAATATATCCAATAACAATCAATAACATAAGTCATAGTCTCAATAGAAGATGCCATTACATATAAGTACGAAGAGTCTCAACACTTATATCTTTAAAAACTACATATTAATAGATAACATAAGTTATACAATCTAATGAAACCCCATTCAATTCATAATATATTTCCAAACATCTACTAAAGATGATAAAGAAGTCCATTTCTCATTTCAGGTGTGGATTTAATGAAAGCCACCCTCCAGAGGCACTATCGCATGCTCGATCCACTACTTTATTGTAAAGATCTTGGTCTATCTTAGGCATAGTAAGCAGAATATCCATCACAGCAGCTACGGAGAAAGGGTCCATAGGTGATGGCATAACCCCAGAGGTCGCAGAGCCACTACTAGATTGACTTGACTTAACTTTCAAAAAGTCTTGTATAGCTTTGCAAGTGTCATCAATATTGTTTTGGGTACTCCTCCTTCTCCTCTTAGTATTTAGAGTCCTATCCAATTTGTGCTTTCCACGAGTTGAAGTTGCAGCATCTTCTGATGTAAAGACTCTCTCATCAGTGTGGTGATCACCGAAGTCATCTGTATGGCCACCACCAGCATCACCATAGGCATTGCCACCACTGTTGTCACCATATGCATTGTAACCACTATTGTCACCACCTACATTGCCATCACCATTGTCATCTTCCTCCGACACCGTCACATCTTGAGCATTTCCAATGCCATATTCCCCAGTAGCATATGTACCACCAAATACAATACATAGCTCGGGATACTGGGAAAATCCATCCTTCTTAAATTTTGCCCACTCTACATTCTCATACAATTTTGACAATAATGACATTCCAGCAATATAATCATACATCTTAAAATTTATATATATATATATATATATATATATATATAATGACATCAAAATGACCAAAAAGTTATAAAAAAAAAAAGATACCTTGATGTGAGATTCCCATATGCTTGGATCGTCGACAACAACTCTTTTATTCACATTATCCCAACCAAATCCAGACTGAAACATAAGTTTCTGAAAACTGCTATACTGTTTTCTCAGTTTGTTTACCTTGTTCCTCAGTTGGACCATGCTATATTGGCATCCTGTTTGTCTAACGAATTCAGTCTGTATATTCCTCTACCCTGCTTTGTTGAAAGTAGAAGAGGTCCGATTTCCCTTTTTGACCTCATCCACCAACAAACCAATAAATAGGTTGGTTACAGACTCGGTCCACTTTGCACTGAATGTCTGTCTCTCAGATGCCATTTAATCTTTGATCGGTTGAGCAGCATATGAGTTATGAGTTAAATCAATAACATAATACTATATGCCATACACAAAATCATTCTCAGGAGATGCAAGCCAAGAAGACTATAATGACAAAAATGATAATTCTTGAACTAACTTGTGTAAAACAGATCATAAGTTGCATTTTGAGCTACAAGAACTACATAGTACTATGACTAGCAATGATCAATCAAACAGAATGCTCAAAATAAAATAAACAGCATTGTGAGAAACCTAAACAACTACTCTCTCCAACTTGTTTTTGAGCTACCATGTCAAAATATAGGTCATATTTCAAACACTACCATAAAAGGAAATGTGAAAAGTTCAATCTTGCTCCAAGTGAACCTAAACAACTACTCTCTCCAACCTATTTTTGAGCTGTGAAATCCAAATGATCAGCCTGAGCATTTCATTGTAATGCTACATATAATATGCAACAATGAAATTCAGCCAACACAAGGTAGCATTACCCTTGGTTCTTACCTTCTTACGATGCCACGGTTGTCGCTGCACCCCAACTTCGGCTGGTTCTCCCCCTTGGTGGTGAAATCGTCGTAGAACGCCCTCGCCATGAGCTTCACCAGCCTGTCCATTCCACAGCACCATGAGCAACAAAACAACAATCGAAGGAAACCCCAATCCAATCAATGAACTGAAATCCCCCCCCCTTTCCAAAACTGAATCAAGCAACAACACAACATCACTCGAATTCCCTGTGGAATCGAAGGATCCACCTGTTGAATGGCTCGATCGAGCGTCGCTCTGCTGCTCCGCTCCGCTGCTCTGCCGAGCGAGCAGAGTAGGGATGCTCGCTCGAGCGTCGCTGCGCTGCTTTGCCGAGCGAGCGAGCATCGACGCTCGCTCGAGCGTCCGCTACGCTTTCTCGCGAGCGAGCGAGCATCGACGCTCGCTCGAGTGTCGCTGCGCTTCTGCCGAGCGAGCGGAGCGGCGATGCTCGCTCGAGCGTCGCTCTTTGCTCTTCTCGCTCGAGCTGGCGGAGCAGCTCGCTCGAGTGTCGCTGCGTTGCTCGCCCAGCGAGCAAAGCATGGACGCTCACTTGAGCGTCGCTCCGCTACTCTACTCGCTCGGCGGAGCAGCCACGCTCGCTCGGCTGGCAAAACAGCTCGAATGAGTGTCGTTGCTCTGCCGCCGAGTGAGCTGGCGAGTAGCTGCTCTATCGAGCAAGCATAGCAACTCGATCGCGCGAGCCGGCAGAGTAGCTCGAGTGAGCGTCGTTGCTCGCCGCTCGGCGAGAGTCGCTGCTCCGCCGAGCAAGCGGAGCGGCTTTAGTCACTCGGCGAGCAACTCGAGCGAGCAAAGCAGCGATGCTCGCTCGAGCAAGCATCGCTGCTCTGCCGAGTGACCAGAGCAGCTCGAGCTCGGCAGAGCAGCTCCAGCAAGCAACCGTCACCCAGATCTGCCGTAGATCTAGGCGACCAACGCTCGCTTGGGGCTCGTTCTGCTCGCTCGAGCTGGCAGAGAGGCTGCTCTGCCGCTCGAGCGACCAGCCGCTGCTGTCGAGTGACCACAGCAGCTCAAGCTCAGTAGAGCAGCTCCAGCGAGCAATGCTCGCTTGAGGCTCGAGTGAGCTGTCGCTCGAGCAAGCATTCCTGCTGTCGGCGAAGGTGGCTCAAATTTGCGAGGGGTGGCTCTCACCGAAGCCCTCGTCGAACGGAGAAGGAGGAGTAGCAGAAACTTACCTGGATTCGGAAGCTTTAGCTGGTGAAGGAGCACCAACTGTTGGCGCCAGAGAGTCAGCCGAGTGGGGAGGCGCCGGAGAGTCAGCGGAGTGGGGAGTCGCCGGAGAGTCAGCTGAGTGGGAGGCGCCGGAGAGAAGGGAGAGACGCCAGAAAAGGGAGAGCATGAACGAAAGAGAAGGGCACGAACGAACCCGAAGTGTTCCGGTTTTGTTCTTTTCATTTTTGTTCTTTTTAGGCCTTCAAGAAGTGTTTCGGATTCTAGAAGTAAGTTTTTTTTTGTTTCTTTTTTTTTGTTCCAATTTTGTTCCAGGAACAAAAAAAATGTTTTTGAACGGAAACGCAAACAAACGCATTTCTGTTTTTTTTTTGTTCCCGGGAAAAAAAAAACAAAAAATCTGTTCTTAAACAGATTCCAGAAACGAAAACATGCACGCCCTATCTTGCCATGTCGTTCCCATTGACCTCGGCTGGTCTATTCACTCTGGCCGTCGATGGGTCGTCTTCTCGGCTCAAGCTTCCCTAGCCGTGGAGGTTGAAACTTGTTTCCGTTGGCTTGAAAGCCCCGCTGTTTCTCTCTGCACCGAGACCCGAGGATTTGTACCATGTCATCAAAACTCCATAGCCTTGGAAGCACGGATGAACCAGTCGCCCTTTGAGATTTCATAGCAGGTTAGGAAGAAAGGTGTCGGATGTAGAAAGTGTTTGTCTGATGTTCTTTTCACGAGGAGAGAGAAATAGAGGAGCTGGCCACAAAAGCCCGTTTGTTAGCGAGACATGCTTGCGTAATAGTTTTTAATCTACTATGAGAATAGTAATCTATTTTAGATCACAAAAAAAAAAAAAAAAAAACAAATAACAGACTTTGCTAACGGAGATCCAACGATTCTCATCGTGCTCCACCCGAAGTTGCGGGATAGCCACTGGCAGCAGGGGTAACATAACCCTCACCGGTGGCTGGTGAGGATTTACAGGCAAGCATCGCTTGCCCTCACCGTGAGCGAGAAACTCCTTGGCAAGTGCCACCTCTCTCTCTCTCTCTCTCTCTCTCTCTCTCTCTCTCTCTCTCTCTCTCTCTCTCTCTCTCTTTCTTTCTCTCTCAATTTCTTTGTTTTCTTATAAAGGACTTAATTTGGTATTATGTCTGCTATTAATACACGGAAGATTTTGATTGCAGAAATCAAGAGGCATAAAAGGACGTGGTTGCTCAATAAAAAAGAGTTCTAGAGAGCCAACATGCATCAATACTTGATGTTGAAGAGCTAAAATTGTACTTAACCCAATAAAATAGGTTTATATAGTGATTATGAAGTCCGAAGGAAGACTAGTGGTTATATCTAACATGTCGTGCCCAATACGGTGGATTTGATTTAGACGGCATTGAGCATTGCGGGATCTTTAACCTATTAATCTCCACCATCAAATCATATCAAGTTAGAGGAACCCGTAATGATATGCTATGTATTAAACAATGTGACTAATTTCTGTTCGGTGCTTTGATGGACCCGCTAACTTAAATAGTTTTGCTACATTACTTGGTAAAGCCATATCGTATACCATTGTTCGTGTTTCTAGCATCACTCTATTTGTTTTGCCGATATATGTAGTTTTTGCGCTTTTTTTGTTGGCCATCCGAGTGAAAATTGGCTATTACTGCCATTAGTTTTTTTTTTTGGGGTCAAGTATTGGCATTTAGTTAAGTTGCTGGTTTTAATCCGTTTATATGGGCACGACATGGTAAAACTGCCCCCAAGGCGTGTTCGATCAGCCGGTCTCACCTTCTCAAAACCCTTTGTGAACCCAGGAAGGTCGGTAAGAAGTTCTTGTTCATGCCCTCCATTTTCTAAGGTCAACATTAAGGAGAAATTTCGATGAAGACGTATGCCCTAGACCTTGGATGAATGGAAACAGAACTTTGATGTCTCTTCCGGATCTGCCATGAAATTTCATATCATTGGATTCATTGCTTAAAAATGCTGTGAAGAATTATTTGATGGATCAAGACCCATTTTATAAAAATGTGTTGCGCAAGTCAAGACCTATATTCGAATTGCGCGTTGAAATATGGCCTGCATGCATGGTGCAATTTTCACTTTCCATTTGTAGCATCGCTTAATATAAACACGACCAATTTAAACAAGCTCACCATTATTCAGAGGCTCAAATACAAGCGATATGAAAGCGAAAGCGGTAGTAGGGAAATTGTTGGGAAGTATCGCATGGCGTAGAGAGAGAGAGAGAGAGGGGGGGAGGGAGGGAGGGAGCGCTTTACATGATAGTACAACAAACTGGTTCGGGTTCGGATTCCGTCCAGATGTACGTCGGCGGATGTGCAACGACAACCTGCGGCTCCGCTGCCTGGGGCTTTTGCTCTTCTTTCTTCTCCTTGACTTCCTCCACCGCCTCCAACTTCGCATGACCCACGTTCTTGCGAAGATTCTCGGTGAGCTCGACTGCATCAAATTCATCCCCCGTTACTTCAATCACATCTCGGTCCGTTCCTTTCAAACTCAACGATGAGAACCCTACATGCTTTGATCGAGCAAAGAAGAGAAATTAGCTTCCAAGGAAATGGAAATAGTTTAGGTTTTATGCTTGCTTCTCTGCCTACTCCATTACATATGGCAAAGAAAGGTTCTCTTTTTTGTTGTAAAAACTTTGCTTCTGTCAATCCTGAAAACCAATTCATTCCTTCGAGCAACAAGTTTCTTTTTGGACAAGGACCTCTCCAGCGCCTGCTTCATATCCTTAACAGGTATTACAACTAATTTTCTGTCTTCAGGAACTTTTTTTTTATCTTTCTTGTGGACAACCCTAAGTACACCTCTAATGTTATTTTAGTTTTTGATTATTTATTACCTGGGACAGTGGCTGCAATTTTAAGAGCCTCCGAGCGATTATCTTGAGCTCCAAATTTCGGGCAGAGCCAGAACTTCAGCTTCCTACCGTTCATGTTGTACACCTTGACCACCACCTTTTTCTGCAAGCACAAAGAACCGGGACCATATATATCAACATTTTCTCGTAAAGAGATCAGACATTAAGTGTCATACTAGATTTCGCACCTTAGCCATCGTCTTGGTTTGTTGAGGATGCTCTTCGACAGACCTGCAGATAATTTTCCAATCTTCTTAGAGATGGACTGAATAGAGTTAGGGCATGATTTGTATTGTGTAGACGAGAGAGAGAGAGAGAGAGAGAGAGAGAGAGAGAGAGAGAGAGAGAGAGAGAGAGAGAGAGAGAGAGAGAGAGAGAGAGAGAGAGAGAGAGAGAGAGAGAGAGAGTGTGTGTGTTTATAGCCATTTTCTTCTATTCATATTGACTCTTGACTGGAGTTTTTTACGTGGAAAAAGGGAAATGCCGCCACAAATTTCAACAAGAAAAGGTGGAAAGAAGCTAGACAGAGCTGGGGGGCGGGGGGTGCCGGAATCTGTGTGGGAATTTCGACGCGACCTATGACCTGCCTCCAAGACAAGTCCGGAGACGTCACTCTCTGAAAGGAAATGCAGGACAATGGAGGAAATACTTATGTGTGTTTCATTATCACAAATGTACCAGAAAGTGTCGGTATTTGTAGTACAAGAGAGAAGAAAAATAAATCATAAAAAATATATACACAACATTGTTTTTCCTAAAATATTCTATGCCTATGATATGCTATATCAATTGTAATCTCAATAGATAAGATCAAATTCTTCCTCCAACACTCCCCCTCAAGCTAGCGGCCTATAAATGTCAAAGGTGCCAAGCTTGCTCAACAAATATCTATGCTGTCTTCGACATAACGGCTTAGTGAAGATGTCTACTGATTGTTCTACAGTTCCAATTCCTCGAGTTGTAATGACTCCTTGATTTTTTTCTCGAGTAAAATGACAATCAACTTCAAGATGACTTCAATATGCTTCATTCTCTCGTGGAAAACTGGGTTTGCCACTAATTTTAGCGCAACATCATTATCACAAAACAATTCACTTGCTTTGTTGACTTGCAAACCAAGATCTGAAAGTAATCCTCGTATCCAAACTATCTCACAAACAATCTTTGCCATGGCTCGATATTCTGATTCTGCTAATAATAATGAAATTGTTGATTGTTTCTTTGTTTTTCATGAAATCAAGGACTTTCCTAGCTTGATGCAAAAACTAGTAATGGATCTTCTTGTCATAAGACAAATAGCACAATTTGTGTCACAATATGCTGTCATCTTCATGTTGCAATCACGGGATAGTAGAATTCCAAGTCCTGGACATCCCTTCAAGTACTTTACAACCTTTAGCATTGCATTCATATGTGATTGCTTCAGGTTGTGCAAAAATTGACTAAGTATTTGTACTGCATAATATATGTTAGGCCTGGTCATGGTGAGATAGATTAATTTCCCAACAAGTCATTGATATCCCAATGGATCCTTGAGCAGTGGATCTTCATTTGGAGAAGAAGAATTTACATCATATTCATATGTTGTCAACTTGATATTCTGCTCAATAGGTACAGCAGCTGGTTTGCACCCCGATAATTTTGCATATGATATGATTTCCAGGACGAATTTTTGCTGACTGAGACAAATTCTCTCACTGGATCGAGCTATTTCGATACCAAGAAAATGTTTTGGAGGACCCAAATCTTTAATATGGAAAGTTGAATGCAAGTATCCTTTGAACTTTTGAATTGCAACTGTCACGCCTCGATCCTCGGGCGCGCGCCCATCCCTTAAACGATCGATTTATTTGTGACGTCCCAGGAAGGTCGCCGACCCATTCTTTAATATACGCATGCGGAAGCTTAATAAAATCCCCAGACAATCAAACAATGGGATAGAAAAGTAGGATCCTATTTTTCAAACCAAGACAAGTCTTTATAGACAAACTGGTTAATTACAAACTTAGGCTGTTTACAAAATTGACGGCTTATCAAAAATGGGACTGTCTTAACATCCACTAGTCAGACCCATTTGCTGATTCTTCAGCCTCCACCTTCCGGACTCCAGGACTTCCGATATTCCACGATCGTTATCTAGGGACCTGAAATATTTTCCCCAAACCGGGATGAGATTATGTCTCAGCAAATTCTACCCCACTAAGACCTGATTAGGAAGCCAATACGCCCTAAGGGCTGCCTAAGCACAACACAGATCAAAGGGCTTACCTTAGCATCAGTTCCTTCCTACACATCAGTTCAATCAATAATATTGATAACTACAGCAATCAATCACATTCCACCAATCAGATCGACTCAGCGATCAATCGACTTAATCGATTACATGTCATCACAACCTTTCCCTGGTCGGTACATTCAATACTATCTATAAAGTCCAACCATAGTCTAGGACTGCTCACCCAAAGCTGAAAATAGATAGCATAGCTCGCCCAAAGCCGATAGATATGGTATACTATGTATATGCTCGCCCAAAGCTAATAGATTAGGGCCCCCAGGCCAATTTAGTATACTATATATATGTGCTCGCCCAAAGCTGATAATAAGGTATACTGCTCACCCAAAGCTGACATATTGCCCGTAGACTGATATAATATACCGATATACTGCTCACCAAAAGCTAACATATCGTCAGTAGGCCGATATAGTATAACATTCTCTCATACAATCAATTCCATCTTTTATCATCCTCAATAAATAGTCGTGTGTGGGTACACGGTTGGCCTTAGCCAAAATATAATAATTTTATTTACAAATATCCCACCAATTTCAACAGCTCATTATATATTTTTGGCGCTGTAAACTGACGCCCGGTTATTTTTCCATTAATAACCAAAATCAAATAATTTAGGGATAAATCCTAAATTCACAATTAATTCAATTCAGCACAAATTAATACTTAAATAACTAAACAGATTGCACCACGATAATCAGCACGGAATTTCAGTCATCGGCCATCTCAATCTTAATTTCTGAAATTTAACTAATTAATTAATTAATTTCGATAATTAATCATTAATTAAAATAAATTCAATTTAGCTCAAATTGGAGCTCAATTAAATAAACTGACTTCACCACGATCATCGCATAAAATTCCGGTTACTAGTTATCCCGATCAAAATTTCCGGAAAATAATAAATAATTAAATTTATTTCGAAAATTAAATAAAATAAAATAATATTATATTAATATAATATAATAAATAATATTATAAATTCGAATTAATTATTTACTTTAAAATAATTAATTAAGGCTTAAACCAGATTACTTTAATCCAAACATTTACTTAGCCTTAATTAATTATCCACTAAACTAATCACATCCCTTAATCCACTTAACATTTAAATAAATTAATCTAATCACCTAAACCTACTTAGTTAAATCTAAACACCCCTTAAACGTGATTAACCTACTAAGCGGGGATTAGTGAGTTAAACTCACCCGATTAGTGATTTGAGCGGCTCAAATCGACGGGGACGCCGAGGGGATCGATACACTCCAAGGCGAGCTTAGCTTCCGGGGTCGGGAAGCCGGCCAAAACGGGCAACGAAGTTGCTGCCATACCCATTTTTCCAGCTGCTGTCCGCTGCTAGTTGAGGTCGAGAAAGGGGCAGATCTTAGTTTGGTTGGGGCATGCAAGGTTCGAGAGGGGTTAAGGGAGTCTTGGCGGGCTAAGGCGAGGGTGCACGGCGGCCGGAGGGAGCTCCGATGACTCCTAACAGCAACCAATACGAACAGAGATGCAAGGACGACGCGGCTGGAGGCGGACGACGGGCGAGGCAGCTCGCGGAAGGAGAGGCGGCAAACGGCAGTCCACCGCAACGGCGAGGGAGTGCGACGGTGTGAGGGGCTGATCCGGTTTCTCCTCTGCGGTTTCTGGGTTTGCAAAGACACAAATAGGAGGAAGAAAGGGGCTAGGTCGACCAGTAACATAAGAGAAGAGAAAGGGGCGGAGGGCGAGTGGGCTGAGCGATGGCGTGTAACAGCGAACGGTGGCGACGACTCCGGCTGATCTTCTGCAGCAGCTAAGGTCTTCTTCGATTGCTGGGTTCTTCGCAAAGCAAGAAGAGGTGGAGGAGAAAGGGAAGCTCGACGGAAGAGAGAGGGGGAGAGAGGAGGAGAGAGAAGGAGGGGACCACTTTTCACATTTTCCTCTTTCTTTAATCCCCCAAAAATGGCCCACCATGACCTCACATGAGGTCATCTTCCACTCACTCAAAACTCCCACAACTATCTTCAATGGGTCCAATTTCTTTTTCTACCGTAGCATGAAATCTTGTACAATAAATTCTTCAATTCCAATCAATCCACTTCCAATTGAGTCCAATTAAAGTCCATAAATTTTAATCCAATGTTGCCACACTTCAATTCACATCTTCACTTGTCCATAGAACCAACTTAAGTCCCAAAAGCACGACCAAAGGCGGGCCTACTAATTTCTCGAGCCAAATTAGCCATTCTTTGATTAATTTGCTGAAAAACTCTAATTGCATGAAAAATCTTCTGAAGATGAGTCAATGATCCAAAAATGATTTGTGACACAACATAACTCTCAATTTTTGAATCGGGTTCGATTTCACGATTAATTTCAATTCAGCGCGAATTTAGTGCGTCATAATCTACCGGGTAGCTTTTAAGAAATTTTCGTGCATTTGACCTGTGGTTGATTATTCTCAAGCCACAAAGTACATCTTCGATACATTGACGACTCTCGATTATCGTAGAAATCTCAAGGTTTCAAATACAGACACAGGGTATCAAAACGACAGAAGAATCGGTCTAGTGCCGATCGATAAGAATTGTGCAATTAGGTGGAATCACCCACACTTAATCACATACCTTTGTCGAGTCAATCTATCTTCAATTTCTAATCGATCTTACTGTGTCGTAATGATCTCTTGCAGATTTACATGGTCGAGCAGTCGTTTCCTGGTCGAATTCTCAAATCTAATGCGTTAAAATTCCTTAACGGCTTCACTTGATAGACTAGTTATCCCATGAGTGATCAGTTCAGGGAAAAGAACTATAAATGCATTGATGAAATGCCCAACTATTTCGATCGAAATCAGAACCTAGATTTCAAGATGTCACAGCAACATCATCATTTCCCATGATAAGTATATCGTCAACATAAATCAATAAGTAGATCGATGAAGTACCTTTGGTCCATGTGGAGAATGCATAATCATGCTTCGAGTGTTGAAAACCCGCATTTGTAAGTGCTGCAGTAAATTTTGCATACCACTGTTGAGAGGCTTGTTTAAGCCCGTACAGGGATTTGCGGAGACGGCACACTCGAGACTCCCTCTGTCTACGTAATCCCTGTGGAAGCTCCATGTAAATTTTTTCATCAAAGTCTCCATGAAGGAAGACATTATTGACATCCATCTGATGTAAGTCCCAATTACGTAATGCAGCAATCGCTAGAAAAGAACAAACATTGACCTCTTTAGCAACTGGAGAAAAAGTCTCATGATAGTCAAAGCCTTCACGCTGCGTGAATCCTTTAGCGACAAGTTGAGCCTTGTATCGCTCAATTGAACCATCTGCCTTATATTTTATTTTATAAACCCATTTGCAGCCAATGAGCCTTCTGTGAGAAGGCAGAGGGACGATGTCCCAAGTGTTATTCTCTGTGAGAGCAGCAATCTCTTCTTTCATGGCCCTTTGCCAATGAATATCACGCATTGCTTCCTCATAGGAAAACGGTTCTTGTTCTTCAGATATTCGACTAATGCAACACATGTGTTCCCGCGATAATCGACCGAAAGAAACATAAGAGGATACCGGATATTGCGTACTTGAAGTCCTCAAGGTAGAGCAGATATAGTCCTTGGTCCATGTCGGAGGACGAACTTGTTGTCCTGAGTGTCTAGGCCTGTCAACTGCTAGGGATGATGGTCCAATATGATGTTGCTGTGACAAAGGAGGCCCATTACTACTTTGCCTTCTTGGAGAATCAGAAGACCCAATAGTGAGAGCAGGAGATCCGAGGCATGCCATCACAGAACATGGGTCAGAAAATGATTGATTTGGTGCAATCAAGACATATTGTGGCTGTACAGAAATATCCTCCACCGATAAAGATTGTCGATGACTTGATTTTGTCATGGGTGTTTCATGTGAAGATGCCATTTCTTGGGAGGGAAATATATCCTCTTGGAATATAACATCACGACTAACAAAGAAACGACTTGTAGATACCTCTATATCCCAATAACCCTTTTGTAGGGTGGCATATCCCATAGAGACACATCGAAGAGCACGAGGATCCAATTTATGTCGATATCGAACATTCATCATGTAGCAAAGACAACCAAACACTCGGAGATGACTACTATTTGGTTGCTTACCAAAGAGCATTTCAAAAGGGGTGCAACCTTTTAATATTCTAGTTTGCATGCAATTAATTAAATAGGTTGATGTGATCACATAATCTCCCCAAAAAGATTCAGGAATGGAGGTTTGATATTTCAGTGCGCGAGCAACTTCTAGAAGGTGTCGATGTTTACGTTCGATAATTCCATTATGTTGCGGAGTGTAAGCACAATAACTCTCATGGAGAATTCCTTGTGATGACAGAAAAGATTGATACTTAGTTGAAAAGAATTCACTTCCATTGTCTATACGAATCCTCTTAACATGTTTATCAAATTGATTTTAAACCATGGATAAAAATTTCGACAGACATGAAAAAGCCTGACTTTTGGACTATATGAGAAATACCCAAGTGGCATGAGAATAATCATCCACGATGGTAAGAAAGAATCGGGATCCATCATGATGTGGTGTATGATAAGGACCCCAAATGTACTAGTGGCTCAAGATACACTAGTTGGGAATGGATGTCTTGTTTGTTTTGCCAGAGGGCATACTTTACAATGAGAACAAGGAAAACAAGCACTATGACCCAGATGCTTATAAGAAAGTGAAATTTTATTTCCAGCAACATCATTACAACAAATGCCTTTATTCAAAGAGGAAAGATCAAAATCTTTGGGGAAATTGATCCAAAAATACAACCCTTGTTCCATTCTACCCAAGCCATCAGTTTCCCAGTCGAAAGGTCTTGAAAGGAACAATTTTCGCAGTTGAAATTGGCTCGATAGTAATTGTCCTCATAGACTTTGGAAACAGCTATGAGATTGAATTAAAATTCTGAAATATAGAGAACATTTTTAAGGATAATGTTTGGGCTAAGGTGAACAGTACTAATCTTTTTGACATCAGTAATATTTCCATTTGGAAGCCGAACATATATGGAATCAGGCTTTGTAGAGGTACTAGAAAACAAATATTCATGGCAAATTATGTGATCATTGGCGCCCGAATCAATAATCCATGCATCAACTAAAATATTATTAGTCTTGTTTGATGAAGTACCTGAGAAAGTTGCAGTTTTGTCAACTGTCTGTAACTGATTTAGTGCCTTCATGATGTTCTGATATTGATCCTCAGAAATAGGCTGATGAGCTCTGTCATTTCCTTGTGCCGACATCTGATAAGTAGAAAAATTATTTTTCTTTCTTTTCTTTGTCAGTGGGCTTACCATGTAATTTCCAGCATGTTTCAACGGTATGATGAGAACGCTGACAATATTCACAATATTTACCTTTAAATTTATAATTTTGTCTTCCTCCCTTATGTATTGATGTGGAATTATAATAACCACTGGATTCGGCCCCATACGAGATTAAATGAGAGCCATCAAATTCGCGGCCTCTCCTCTAATCCATGCCGTCCGATCGGGTGAAATTTGGGCTGTTGGATCCGCGCCCCTATTTATCTCTACCATCGGTTCTGCTAAATGAATAAGGACCATTTGATCCAAGCTTTTGATCTGGATTGTTCATTCGATAAGCCCTAAAAATAGGGTTGTTTTCATCTTTTTCAATTTCCGCAAAAGACCTAGGGTTTCCTCCCGAGGCTACTGCTCGCAGCGACGTGCGGAGGTCACCGTGAGAGCAACCCGAAACCCTTGCCGACGTAGCGAGGGCCATGCTTTCTCCTCCCCTTCCAGGTCTGGCAGCAACTATTTGCTAATTCTCTTCTTGGACAGCGAGTTGGAAGATGCGGCCGAGCGGCGGGACGGTCTTCATGGCGAGGATTTGCGAGTGGAAAAGGTACGTAGCTTTCATTTAGGGCTAATAGGAACCGGGTCTCCTTCTCGCGGTCTTTGATTTCTCTATACTGCTTGAGTGTCGACTCCGGTCCTTCAAGCTGCTCCTCGGCCGCCTCAAGCTCGTTCCAAAGCACTGAGAGCCGGTTGAAACAAGCGATAACCAAGAGGTTCCCCATTTTCAACTCGGCGAGGGCTTGAGTGAGTGAAAAAACTTTGACCCTATTGAGCTTCTCGTACATTTCCTTGATGTTATTCCACATTAGTTTTGCATCTTCAATCAAAGGAAGCCTAGCTACAACCTCCAGCACACACAATTTTTGTTCCATGTACGCACTAATTGGTTGCATTTGCGCTAATGGCACTGCAGGCGTTCATCGATCGGGAAAGGGCAGATCCGTCAAGGAATCCGTCCTTATCCTTGGTAACGAGAGCCCGCTAAAAATGCCTCACCCATGTTGAATAGTGATCTAGTCCAGCGAGTTGAAGAGTGATCAGTTGCAGCTCCGGGCCATCAGCTGGTGACGTGTACAGTGCTTCGCCGGGTTTTGGACGACCGGCGATGGGTAGAAAGACTAGCAGTGCAAACCCAGGTGGGAAACTCGAGTAGGGATTCATTCCCGACCCATCCAGGTTCAATTTGGGTCTATGGCCTGAACTTGGATCTGGGTCTCCATTTGGGCCACAGTTGGCCCACTATTGATTTGGCCCGGTGGCCCATGGTCCTTGAACCAGAACCCACGGTACATACGGCCATGAAGCTGGAGTAGGGAATTGTCCTGTGATTGGAGCAGAAGCAAGTTGGTCGAACGATTCTTTTGTTGTGTTTAAGGCTGAATCTTGAATTTCTGTGTTGCTGGGGTTCTACATATTGAATGAAAGGCTGAATTCCTCTTTCCAATGTGCTGATTTTGTTCTACAGGTAGTAATTTGCAGCAACAAAAAACAGAAGACAATTGGAGGCAATTCATAAAATTTGGTGCGGAAGGTGGGTCAGAACCGTTGCTCTGATACCATGAAAGGAAATGCAAGACAATTGAGGAAATACTATTCTGTGTATTTCATTATCACAAATGTACAAGAAAGTGTCGGTATTTGTAGTACAAGAGAGAAGAAAAATGAATTAGAAAGAATATATACACAATATTGTTTTTCCTAAAACATTCTATATCTATTTCTGCAATATCAATTGTAATCTCAATAGATAAGATCAAATTCTCCCTCCAACACTTTCCTAACATTTGACGTGCAAATTGGGGCAAGGCCAGCGGCGACAATAAAATCGCCATAATCTACAAACCCTAACCGGTCAATCATTAAGGAGAATATATAGAAAAAACCCGGTTTAGAGAATTTAAATATACCACAAATTGAGAGCACAGACATGCGATTGAAATCTGTCTTTGCTCACGCTAAACCCGATGATACTCTAAACCTACTGTTTACCTCTCAAGAAAGTATTTTAGTTGCTCGATCTGAAGAAACATAGAGAAAACCGAGTTTAAAGAATTTAGACGTTCCGTAAATTGAGAGCATGGACTTTGCTTGCCCCCGACACATTGATACTCTAAACTGACTACTTACATTTTGGGAGAAAGAATTTTACGTATTGATTACATAGCAGATATGATGTGACCAACTAAATACTTAGTTGCATGGTACATCCCAAATTGGGGACATGTTATCTAATTGGTAATTCCCTCCCCATTTCTATTGCAGAGGAATACATCTTCGGAATTTGGAGAGCCCCAAAAGTTTTCGAGCACAAATTCTAAGACCTCTTCAATGGCTTTTTCTAGGGGAAATGGTGGAAGATGATGAATCCTTATGGTGGTGAAAAAAAGAAAAAAAAAAAAAGAGATGCTTAAGCCACTGGAGCGTTGCGACTTTTGTATTTGATCGCAACAATAAAAAACAATGGCCAGGCCACTGGCCGATGTCCAGAAGTTGGACATGTTTCCGAAGCAGTACTTGGGGGCAGCCAACCCTCGGGATGTGGTCCGGATTTGGACTTGCTAAAATCATATTTTCAAAATTCATATTGTATCGGAAACTTATGAAAACTTTAAAGAGTTTTTTAGAGCTGTCATTTAAGAGAGACAAGAGCATGAGAATACTCCTCTTTTGTGATTGATTATTGTGGGTTGGGATGTTCCTAGGATGAGTCAAAATTTCGAGCGATTGTAATAGTTTCTTAGCCAATTATAAATGAACCATCCCATCTATCTCTCCCTGTACAACAGGCACATCATCAACCACATAAATGAGCTGTGTTCATGCTTTGTTTTCGCAATATTTCATACTCCAATTGTCTCGTTTGTTCACGCTTTTGAGATGCTTGGACTTTGGCTTTTCGGGCACAAATTCTAAGACCTCTTCAATGGCTTTTTATAAGGAAAATGGTGGAGGATTATGAATCCTTCTCATGGTGAAAAGAAATGAGATGCTTAAACCACTCGAGCCTTGCGACTTCGGCATTCAATCATAAAAATTTAAAACTACGGCTGGGCTGCCAACCAATGTCTAGAAGCTGGACGTCTTTCCAGCGTAGTACTCGGGTGTCCGACCCCATGATGCAATGCCGATCCAGATTTGGTACGACCCTTTTTTTCAAAACTTATATTCTATTGAAAACTTGTGAAAACTCTAGAAAGCTTTTGACAGCCGTCATCTAAGAGAGATGAGAGCATATGAATACCCCTCTTTTGCAATCTAGATATGAGAGCATATGAATACCCCTCTTTTGCAATCGATTCTTGTGGGTTTGGATGTACCTAGGATAGGAAAACCCTTGAGTGTGAGCAATCTTCTCTTAGCCAAATTATAAAGGAATCATCCCATCAATCTCTCCTTGTACAGTTGGCACATTGCCAACCACATAAATAAGTTGTATTCAAGGTTTATGTCCGCAATTTATTTTTCTTGCTTGAATTATCTTGTTTGTTCATGCTTTCGATTTACTCTTGAAAATATCATATTACAATGGATTTTGGCTTTTTCTAAGGACAAAGTAAAATGAAAAGGAAACTTAAAATGACAAATTTCTGAATTTGCGCAAGATATGGAATGATATATAGCTAACTATATATAACACCCATTTGACATCAATGCTCGAATGGATCCTCTTAATTCCTGAACTGGTATGTTCTATTTACTCTATTGAGAAATGCCGTCCAATGGATGTAAATCGAAAAAGTTATTCAAGAATGACTTTTGTCCCAAATACCTAAGATCAAATTCTATGTAATCTCGTACAAATTTCGATGCCTACTGAGGTAATATCCTTTTCATCCTCAAAAAATGGTATTATCTCATTGTAAAATAGGACGAGCATGATGACCATTCTATTTCCTTATTTCTATTCCCCAAAATATGTTTGAAATAAAAATTCATTTAGTAACACAATTTCATTTTTTATTTCTAGAACAAATTTTTAGTTCAAAAATAGGTTTAGAATATAAATGAGAAATAATTTAATTTTTTTACTTTTCTATTTCTAGAACAAAAATGAAAAATAAAAACTTTTCTCATCGCTCACGCTCACTATCAACCAACCATCCGCTCTCCGCCACTGTCCGCCCACCCACCCGCCACCTCCCATCTCCGCCTCCCATGAAAGAGAAATTATGTGTCATATTGAAATAGAAAAATCAATTTCGTGAGAAAAAAAAAAGTGACTTAGTGAGATAGTGCGATCTACCATTGAATATTTGCACTCAAAGTTATAATATCTTATTGATCACATGGTGGAATCCAACTAGTATGTTGTTAGCGTGAGAGAGTGGACGTAAGCTTGATCTAAGCCGAACCACTATAAATTTCATGTGCAACCTTCTTTTCCGTTAACTCTCATTATTTAAGTTCGTTGCACACTTTCAGATTATTTCAAAAGTCTTCCATCGCTTAACAGATCCTAAATATCTACCAGAAGTCCGATGGCTCGTTTATCAAACTCTTATCATTATTCAAACTTTGCTCGTAACTTATTTTATTCCGTATTTAGTTGTCAAGACTTCATTTAAACACCTATTTACCTCCCTTTAGGTGTTCGTACTAGCATCATCATATCAAACTTTATTGTTGAATTTGCTAACGTGGATGATGTTATGATGATGTGGCAAATCCACATGAAAATCTATAGGATAACGGTAGTAAAAAATTTAATAATACTGTCATGAAAAATCTAATAGTACATTTATGACAAATTTAGATTTTTCGTTATATTTACCTTATGGATTTCACATTATCATACTACATTACCATGTGTCATCTAGGTCTACAAATTTAACATTTAAATTTGACAGAAGTCAATGGAAGGTGAATTTGTCACAAGTATATAGGATGAGGTAAATTTATCATAAATGTATTAGGATTTTTTATTATCAAAAAATTAATTTGAAAGTAAATTTATTACAAGTGTATCAATTTGGGATTTTTATAGTAGTTAAAACATTAGTTTTGGGTAAATTTATCATATATATATATATATATATATATATATATATTAGTTCAGGGTTTTTTAGAGTATTAATTTTTTTTAAAGGAAAGATTTCTCTAGAGATTTTGTGAAAGAACCTTCCATGGAAGGGGAGCTAACAAACACAACAGAGGAGGGAAAACGAAGAAACCTAAAATAACTTATGCCAAAACCTAAAGATTTTTGTGTTAAGCAGAAGTTCATGCTCAAGTTTATCTATAGTGTGGTTGAGGTTTCCAAAACCTTTTGTTTGTCAAGGATGTATTAAACATTTTGATATCAAATATCATAATTGTCATCATTCAGTTTCTCACCATTATTGAGGTCAACCATAATAGTCTGGGATGTTAAGGCCATGACCAATTACTACTACACATTTACATAACAAGCGTAGAATCAATACTAACACATTTTCTACATTAACACACATATATAATTTGCAGCAAAGATAGACTAAATTAATGATAATTCAACAAAAAAATGTGGCATCCTGAAATTCGACCCCGTCTCGAATATATGAAATGATTATTTCGTCGATACGCTTGTGGTCATTTTACTCAGAGCTGGCCCCTCACGAATTAACTAATCTATTAGGTGAGGCCGTTAAGGGATATAAACGCAATAGACTAGAGAATTCGATCAGAAATCGACTGCTCGACCATAATAATCGGCAATGGTCAATACGACATTATTATAATCGAATTATTATTGGATATAAGTCGATTCGATAGAATTGCATAGTCGAATTGTGGGTGGTTCCACATAATTGCGAAATTCGTGTCGAATGGCACTAACCCGATTTTCTATCGAAATTATACTTGGGACACGTAATTGAAACCTTGTGATTTATACGACAACCGAGAGTCGTCTACGAGTCAGAGATGCATAAACGTGAATCGAAAATTATCAACCACGGGTCAAACCCACTAAAATCCTTAAAAGCTATCCAATAGGTTATATCGTACTAAAATTTCGTTTGGTCAATTTTAACTACGAAATTAAATTCGGTTTCGGGAATCGGACGTTTGAGCGTATCACAATACATTTTTAGGATGTCGTCTCATCTTTTGACGTATTTTCGTCGAGTCCGAATTTTGTGGAAAAATTGATTTTCGAACAAGATGGAAAATAAAAGGGAAATGCGGATCAAGAGGGAAAAAGGAAATTTTGCTTCCTAAGATGACTTTGTTTATGAGAAAATAGAGGAAAAATGGCCATTCGGTGGGCTCTTGACTTCTAAGCATGAAGACTTTGGAGGCCTTGTCATGAGTGTTTAGATATTTGGCCAATGCTTCCCATTGATTAGTGCTTTGACTTCATGGTTCTTTCATTTTCTTCCTTCTCTCTCTCCTCCTCTCTCATCCATGCACGTCTCTTTTCCCCTTTCTTTGCCGAAGCAGCCCAATTCTCCCCCATCTCCTTTTCTTCCTTTCTTGCCCCCCTCGTGAACCCATCCCAAGCCACCAACTCCAGCAGTTGAGCCTCATCCTCCTCACGCCACCTGCAGCATCCCACCACCAACTCCACAGCCCGTACACCATCAGTAACACCGTCCACTTCTCCTCAGCCTTCAAGCATCCAGCAGCCCCACACCACAGCCGTCTTCATGCCCAACTTAACCGAGCAGCTCACTTCCATCGCTGCAACTCCAGCAGCTACCTCAGCCAACCGCACCACCCCATGTTCAACCGTCGTCCCAACTCCAGCACCGCCAACTTACTCCAACCACTGTCGAGTTGAGACCAGCTCAGCCCTCAGCCCTCCGAACAGCCCTTGGCCGAAGGCTTGTAGAGCCATCACAACCGCCTATTGAGCTCCGTTTGAGATGCGGTAGTCTCAAGTTCTCACCACCGTCATGTGGCCGTCGCCGTGAGCCCGCCGCCGTCGAATTCTAGTGAGTTAACTCCCTAATAATTGATTTTGTTGTTAATTGCACTTAGGGGGTTAGATTATTGTTAATTAACTTGTTTAGATTAGTATTAATTAGCTTGGTTAGATTAGTGTTAAGACGTATTAGCTTAATCTTCAGATATGTTTACTTGATACTCTTTGTTTGCTAATTCCGTGGGTTAAAGTGTGCTACGATTTTGAGGTTGCTTCTTTCTTGAAAAATGTTCTAAACATCTTCATGTATGATATATATATATATATATATATATATATATATATATATATATATATATTTTACTCAATATTTTATGGATTGAAAAAAACAAGATTTCAGTTTCGTTACATGCAAAGCAAAATCTCAGTTTATTCTAGAACCCATGACCTTTTGGTATTTAAATAACTTTGATCAACTCTTAGGGTTTGATTTTTGAAAGAGTTCCTTCACAAAAAATTTTCATCACATCTTGAATTTTAACATAGTCAAATTTCAGATCAAATAGATGATTTTTGAACCTCAAACCAAACTGATTTTGGAAAACATAATTTCTAGACACGGACACAATTTTGGTAACAGATTGAGCAATTTACTTCTCTTATTCTAGGAAGATCTGGGTCAAAGTGTTTCATGAAAAGTATTCATTTAAGTACCCTTTATAACATATTCAAATTTGAGATTTTTTTGAACTCGTTTGGTTATGTTTCTGGAATTAATCTTAGAGACGCGCAGGTGGACCCAGTTTCTGCCGATAAGGGCTGGTAGTGGTCTTGTGGTTGTTCTTGGTGTCTTGCTTGCTGGGAAGTGCATATTATGTGATTTGGTTGATATTTGGCATGTTAAGAACTTATGCGTGGTATTATGTGAATGGCTGTTCTATAGTGATTGTCTAGTATTATTGCAAAAGATGGCTTTATAAGCTTTTAATTAGAAAAACAATGAGGTATCGGGTTGGACACCAAAACTTATTTGCTCAACAAAACAATGAGGTTTTAAACTAGGTGCGTACAAAGTTTGACAGAATAATTTTTAGTATGAGAGCACTTACGAATTTATTTCCAAAAGTTTTAAAGAAAAAAAAAAGGAATTACCCAAGTTTAGTTTCAAAAATGGGTGGTTGGAAAAGAAAATAGAAAATAAATGAGGTGTCGGGTTTGAACGCCAAATTTTATTTGCTCAATAAAATAATGAGGTTTTATAGTAGAAGTGTGAAAAGTTTAACAAATTGATTTTGAGTACGTGACCACGTACGAATTTATTTCGGAATGTTTTGAACAAAAAAATAAAGGGTTGCAAGGTTTATTATTTGAAAATGGATTTTGGTGTTCTTAGCTAATGAGGAAGATAACAATGGACTTGAGTGATGGTGTGTCCGTGTGATCACCTAAGTACCCTGATGTGTTTATGCGGGATAGTGACCCCATCCTGATGCGTTTACACGGGACGATGCCTGATTAAGTTCGGATGCTCCCAAGTCAACCGGATGCCATTCGCGGATGGATTTTGGAACGGTGCTCCTTACAGGAATGCCGTCTTGATACGTTTACGCGGGAAGTTGCCATGCTCGATGGGGCAAGATGATGCACAATTACGCCGGATGACCGCCGACTTTTGAGTTGGCCGTGGCCGATGGGTCATAATAATTGGAACATGCCTGAATGGTTGTGTTATTGCACTTGATTATGAGGCAAAATTGTGTGGCACGGTATGAGATGTGTCATAATGGTTTTACCTTATAATCAAGACCCATGTGATTGTTTAAAGGATGAGAATGATGTGTTAGGGTTATTAATTGCACTTGTGATATTTATAATAGCATATGTGATGTGCTAATATACAGGGACGCGCCGAAGGGAGATGAGTTTTGTATGGTGTGTGTTTAGGACCGCTTTCAAGGCGAATTTGCATCCTAATCGGGGTTTAGGATTTTGGCTCGTTGAGATTTATCTCACTCCGTCGTGGTTAACCTTTTTAAGGGCCATAGCACGGAGATCCACCGAGTGCGGATTTGGTGGGCGCGAGATGCGACACCTTTTGGCTGGCCTTGTCGCTAGTGAAGTTTGGGTTGATTAGGAGTTCTTTTTTAAACAAACCTGTATATAAACTAACCTGTATATAAACTCTAGGTTTAACTTGGTATGTTTATAAAGTGTGGTTGTGAAAAATCGCTAGCATGTTTTTACAAGTACTCTCCAGTTAAGCGTATCCTGAGCTAGTTTAAGCATATCTCGGTGAGTTCCCCACTAGCCCCTTCTCTGTAAGGCATTTTCAATCCTTCTGCCAGAGTGCTAGTTTCAGTTTTAGTTCTAAGCGCATCTAGGTCCATTACTTCTGCCTTGGATTGAGTTGTCCCTATGTTTGATTGTTGGCCGGGTGTTCTAAGCGCATCCTAGGTCTATTTAATTTGCTTCCGCGTGTGCTTAATTAAAAGATAAAAACAATGGGTCGGTGACGCGTCCTAGGATGTCGCATTTTCAATCGACCATCGAGGGATGTTCACGCGCTCAAGATTTGGGACGTGACAAAAAATACTGAAATGAAAGTTCAATATGTTCTTAATCGACTTTTGTGTACAATTGTCCTACTATCATTAATTTGTTTAATTTGCGCAAATTTTAAGTTCTAGGTGAAAATTCCTTTGAATTCTACCAATCTACGAACTCCTATTAGAAAAAATGATTAAATGACCTCGTGTAATTATCACACTTTTTATTAAATATCAAAAGACATAGCATGATGTGAATCAATGTACAAAACATTCTTTATCAAGTATTATCATACGTGGAATTCAAGAAGTGATGAAAAAACAAAGATCTCCAGCTATTGTTTGAGTTTCCTCATAATCATGAAATTGCTAGCACATTAAGCCTTATAACGCCACTACCGAACCATGTTTTACACAATCTATATGTGGTTATTTACATGTAGGTCAACTTCTATATTTCCAAAACCATAGGAAAATACAAGTAAAGAAGGAATAAACAATACACTCGTACCCAAAAAATACACATATTTAAGGTTCGTACATATTTTTGTATCTTTAAAAGCATCAAACACATAAAATAACTTACCACAATAGAGAACACTTCAATATTAATACAACGACACCAACCACGTGGCGCGTGAAGCGCACGCACCCGGATAAACAAGGCTACTGCGCTAGTTCAACCAGCCCAATAAGTCCAGTTGGTTGACTGGTTAATTGGGTTCAATAGTCGGGTTAGGTCGGGTGGATAACGTCAACAGGTCAGTTATCGGCCAAGTTGTTTACATCATCAATGACATCAGCCATAGGCACTGCTTCGCATGAGCAACGCACATGTGACCGCTAAAGCAATGGCTTGCAGCTGCACGTGGTGGCGTATGCGGTGTTCCCTGGTAGCGTTCTACCCACCGTTTTGCTCGTTTCAACAAAATTTATCACTCTGTATGATTAGTATCCATTTTCACCAAAAAATAAAAAAGTCCATACATGGCCAAACAGGACAGTCATCGTCAACTTCCAGACAGTTTTTTCGCATCGGTTCATGTTGATCATTCATATAGCAATTTCAGCATATTAAACATGTAGAAGTTATGAAGCTAAATTCCTAATGATCTCCACATCAAACAGCAAACAAAAATTTGATGGAAAAACAAGACAGAGATCATAACATAGACTTTGATACCAATATAGGATAAAAGTCAGCGGTAGAAACTACTAATTTTTTTATGCACAACAAAAGGCAATTACTCAAGAATATACGTGGAATCACCAGCGCACAATAGATGAATTTACGACTTCACGATGGTCTAAATACAATCACAAAGAAAGTATTATTGTTCTATAGTGTTAATGCCAATTGTCTTTTCAAAATAATAATGAAAGTATTTTTTGTGTGTTGTTCTTTGTGAAGATAGGAGAACGTTATTTTTCAAAGCGTTGTTTTCTATTTCTTGATGTATTGGTTATTTATAGAAATTATTAACTTCCCCAAAGATAATTACTCATATCTGTTCAAGAAGTACCTCTCAAGACACACCCAATCAGGCAATTGGTGCCTCCTGAATGCACATCCCATTAGGGCAAACCGTGCCCCTTGGACACACCCCATCTTGGGCGAACTGCCGAAATATAACAGTGCTATGAATAACTGTTTGGTAAATTAAGACCCGTTCAATTAAAATGAGTTACACAAGTAAAGACCCATTTTCGAATTGCGTGTTAAAATGTGGCCCGCATGCATGGTGCAATTTTCACTTTCCATTTGTAGCATCGCCTAATATAAACTTCATTGACGACCACAAGCTTACCATTATTCAAAGGCTCAAATACAAGGCAAAAAGAAAACAGTAGTCGGGAAATTGTTGGGAAGTATCTTATGGTGTGGAGAAAGCGAGAGGGAGAGCTTTACATGATAGCACAGCAAGCTGGTTCGGGTTCGGACTCCGTTACAATGTACGGCAGATATGCCGAGAAAGCCGGCGGCTCCGCTGCCTTGGGCTGCTGCTCATCTTTCTTGGGCTTTTGTTCTTCCTTCTTCTCCTCTTTGAAATCATCCACCATCTCCAACTTCGCATGAGCCACGTTCTTGCGAAGCTTCTTGGCAAACTCAACTGCATCGATTTCGTCCCCCGTTGCTTCAATCACGTCTCGATCCGTTCCTTTCAAACTCAACGATAGATTAGACCCCCCCCACCCCCCAAAAAAAAAAAAAAAAAAACACACTGAACGATAGGAACCCTAAATGCATTGATCGAGGAAATGGAAATAATTCAGATTTTATGCTTGCTTCTCAGCCTTCTCTATTACACATGGCAAAGAAAGGATTTCTTTTCTTGTAAAAACTTCTTGTATGCTTATATCAATACTTGAAACCAATTCCTTCCTTCATGCGACAAGTTTCTTTTCGGACAAGGACCTCTTCAGTGTCTGCTTCATATTCTTGACAAGTATTACAACTAAATTTCTTCCTTCAGTGACCTTTTTAATCTTTCTTGCGGGCAACCCTAAGTACACTCATTTTCGTTTTCGATTATTACCCGGGACAGTGGCAGCAATTTTCGTTTGGAAACTTCAGTTTTCCAAACAATGGATGAAGAGGAGCAGTAGCAGGATGATCGCGCAATAGATGAAGAAGAGAACCGAGTTCTTCTGCAGATGCAAAGCATCCTTGCGTGACTAAAATGCACAATGCTGCCATTACAAAGACAGATTATCGTTTAGATGAGTAAAAAAAAATTATTCTTCAACCTAGTTTCTGAATTGATAAATTTTGAGACCTTATATTTTGCAAACCATTATTTTAAATTCATGAAGCACCGTTCATAAATAGGATTGACATCAATTTATTAAGAAGGCCATTCTTCGGCACTATAACAACAGTCAGGAGATGGCCTTCACAACAATAGGACTCCTCACATGATGTTCAGTGTCTGACCATATCAGCTCCCCGAACGAGTAGTCCTCAGTCGCACCAGCTCCTTTCACCTTCAGCATGACCTTGAAAGACTTCTCTTCGCCAATCTTCTTGAACTTCAGGTAGGCTGGCTTGACAAGAACCAAAACTCCATTCGGTTCCAGTATCGACGCCCTGTAGGTCCCTGGAAAGCCAACATTCTTCACAGTTCGAGTCACTGTGATTGATCTTGAGAGCTTAGGAACTGTGATCGAAGGATAGTTGAAGTCTAGAAGACCAATGCGTTTTGAACAATCATAGGCACCGTCAGTGACATTTGAGATCTGCATTGCATTGTAGCCTAGAGAACACAAGAAGTTGAGATAATCTATGATGCCCAGATCATAGACCAGGCCAGGGTCCATAGCACGGTTGGGTTGGATGTGTCCAGCTCCATAACTGAAAGGAGTCGCCTTGTAGAAGGAGTTATTCATGATCGATTCCATTGCATTATCTAGGATAGTTGCTGCAAGCAAACAGACGGGGGGGCAAAGATCTATCAGTACGTTATGCATCTTGGAAACACCTATGGAACACCAGGCTAGTTAGTCATGACCATATTATGTACAGGTTCAGTTCGCATTGTTTTCAGTGGAGATTGCAAGAGAAGCGGAGTTGTCATTTTCACTTCCCTAAGGTTCAGCGTGCCCATCAGACATAACAGTTGAGCTCATAATGTAGTCGAAGTATATCATTCACCCATACTCACCACTCGTCATGATTGCCGATCGAATTGCAGCAGGACTCCATTCTGGATGTAGAGTTTTCAGAAGACCAGCAACACCAGAAACATGAGGACACGACATCGAGGTGCCCGACATAGCATTATAAGGGACCCGGCGTTTGTCATAAGCCTGATCTGTCGGCCCCGCTGCTTCAGTGTAGGCAGCTATGACACTGACTCCAGGTGCAGTAACATCCGGCTGGTCAAGATCATTTCAGTAACTCAACTACCTTTACAAAAGCAGCGTGACTAACTCTGCAATAAACCTTCAAAGTACCTTTAGAATTTCGGGTATGATGGTGTTCGGCCCCTTCGAGGAAAAAGCCGCCATGAACGGAGATGGCTTCACGCCCAAGTTTGTCACTACACGTGTGATCTGAGCAGTGGGAAACCTGTCGCGAGAAATGTTGCACAAACGCGGTCAAATCATGCGGACACAATTTATGCCGGCCTCATGAGCTGGACCGAGAACAACATTTGCCTCGCAACAATCTGTCATTAGGGAGCAAAAGGGAGCCTGTGTGCACTTACTTAGTTGAGTTGATGTAACTGAAGATGGCAGCCCCATCGGTGTAGTTGACGTGAGACGCAGGAAGGAAATGTGGGTCCGAGAGGATTTCGCTTCCTGAAACCAAATTGTTGGCAAGGACCATCCCGACCGCGCTGGCCAGTAGGGCCTGCTCTCCCTTGTCAACCCTTGCGTTATCTCCTCGAAGGCAAACCAGGATCTTGCCCTTCACCTTCCTCGGATCAAGCGTTCCATTCTTGCAGAGTAGCCTGTCTCATGCAACCATAAACATATAACAGTTAGCAATAGAGTATATACCGAGCTAAGCAAAAGAAGTAAATCGACGGGTTCGGCTGCTAACAGTAATTGCAAGATATCGATAGTGCGGAACTGGTTGTGATCCTTACGCTTCATTGGCTGACACATGGGACAATCTAGCATCCGCTGCGCTGATCAGCTTGTAGAACTTGCCTCTAGGCAAGGATTTCGGTGATAAGCTCGCACCCTTCGGGGCAAAAGGAGAAAGCAGAAGGACACATATATATATATATATATATATATAGATTAGCAGTTTGCCGAAATTGGAAATGCATTCAACACTGATTCACATAATCAAAGTCCCCGAGGCAATGCGACAAACTGTAAAACAGGCTTTATCGCTTGTCCAGACTAACTTATGAACCGACGCGATGATTAAGGGTTTTGCTCGATGAAATATCACTAATCATCTTGCGGACATTCATCATTTGAATATGCAATTTCCAGTGCATTCGTGTAGTTTTTCAAATTGGTAATGCGTGTCAAACCCTAAGAAGAACTTCACCAATTTTAGCGCGAGAGTCTGACCTTGAATCTACTCTGATCGCCAATCACCACGTAGTTGGAGAAATCCCTGTCCATGGTGCTTGCCGCCACCGTGATCAGCCAAGGCGAGATGTTCGAGACCGTCCCTTCGCTGGGCCCAGCATTCCCGGCCGAGCAAACCACAACGACGCCATTCCTCACGGCGTGGAAGGACCCGATCGCGATGCTGTTGTTGAACAGCGGGGAGGGGTCGCTACCAAGGGAGACGGAGAGGACGTCCACGCCGTCGTGTATGGCAGCGTCGAAGCCGGCCAGGATGTCCGCGTCGAAGCACTCGGTGCCAGCGACCGGCGGCCAGCAGACCTTGTAGGTGGCAACCCGCGCCCCTGGGGAGCCGCCCTTGGCAGTGCCCCGGCCGTAGCCGAAAATGCTGGCGCCGGCGACGAAGTGGCCGCCGGCGGTGGAGAGGGTGTGGGACCCGTGGCCGTTGTTGTCACGGGGGGCGTCGAAGGAGGCGTTGAGAGGTCCCACCACGGCGGCGTAGCCTCCTTTGAAGTATCTGGCGCCGATGAGCTTCCTGCGGACCGATGTTTCCATTGGCGGGAGTTATTTTTGCATTTTCTTTTGCAAAATCTATTTCCAATTTTTTTTCTTCTAAATATTTAATAGAGGAAAAGGAAATGTGTACAAATAAAAAAAGAAAAGAAAAGAAAAGACAATTAAAAAAAAAAGGACTGCTAAATGAATATGTTAGAAGGAAATTTGGAAAAAAGAAAATTGTTCATTTACAAATTCTGATTTTGCTTAATGAAGAAAAACAATAAAAAGTTAAAACGTTGAGAACAAACCCTACTCTCCTTGTACAAATTTCGGTCTCGAGTGTTGAAGTCTGAATGGTACCATCTCGATTGCATTTTCATACACTAAACAAAAAAGTACTGAACTCTATTCGATCAAAATTATGTCACTCACCCGTGTCATCAGTAATAATTTTGTTAAAGCTTCATTTATTTCGTAGAAAATGAATGATTTAAAAAATATTTTTCTAAAAATGATCGCTTACAAAAAAAAAACGGAAATTATTTTTATCGTTCAAGAAAATGTTTAGACATAAATTATTGTCATTAATGAAAATAATTCATTAACTAAATATTTTAAGTGATGCAAGTGATCATTTTATAAAAAAAGGTAAGTTATAAGTAAGGAAAAAAAGGACAAAAGAACAGCTCAAGTGCCAAAATTTAGCACGGAAAAATACTTAAGTGCCAAAAATAAAAACTAAAAATTGGAAAATTGAGATACCTAAGTGCCAAGTCAAGCTAATCTCGCTAGAAATCATATGTGGCAATTTTTTTATTAATATTGCTCATCTACGTGGCTTACTGGAGAGTTGACTTAATAAAGAAATGCCAAAACGACATCGTTTTAGTGCGAATTTGAATTTTAATATAAATATTAATCAAATTTTAAATTAAAAAGAAGAAGAAGAAGAAGAAGAAGAAGAAGAAGAAGAAGAAGAAGAGAGGGAGGAAGATGGAGATTGCAAGCGGTAAGGGCTGCCGCCTCCCCATCATCACCGAAGCCCTTTGCCGCCTGCAATCTCCATCTTACTCCTTTTAATAATAAAAAAATAGTTTTAAATTTAATTTAATTAATATTTATATTAATTATCTACCCACAACAACAGTAAAACGACATCATTTTTACACTTGTCTAATTACGTTAGCATGCAAAACCACGTTGTTTTATACTTATCTCGTCGAAAAATTGTTACATCAGCATTTTAGTCGGATTTTCTCGCATTTGGCACTTAACTAATCAATTTTGCTCCGATTTTGATACTTAAGTGTCATTTTCCTAATTTTTTTACATTTAAATATTTTCCATGGTAAGTTTTGACATCCCTGATATCCGGAACTCGAGAAAAAAGTATGAGCATAGAGAATTCCTCTTATTGGGCCGAACAATCTAGTCATCGAGAGTCGTTGAGGCTAGATATGGTGCGTAAAAAGATTGTCAACGAAAACGGAAGTCAACAATTATGGGTTTTTGATATCTTTTAGCCAACTTGATTTTTCATAAAAGTTTGAAAATAAGGAAGGAAAGATTGTCCGGACCCAAAAGCTAGTCAAAGTGAATTAGCGGAGTGAAATGAGATTTGTCCATTTTGAAGGAAGACAAAAATTGGAACAACCGTGATGACAATGAAGGTGGAGATGAAGACAGTTTACCTCTCGTGAAAGCCAGCTAATTCTTGAGAAAAATAATAAAGGAAGGAAAAAATAAGGCTTCATATGTCAAATTGATTAAAAAAAGAGCCAATTTCAAATGAATTGCATTTTTTTTTTTTTTGTTAACTTGCTATATAGCTCTATGCATATCGACACATCTACATGGGTTGAGATCCTTTTAAATTGGAGGTAACTCCAAGATAACAAATGAAGTCATCATCATTTGAGAAATCTACATAATAGACAAGCACCCAAAGAAAACATTAATTTTCCTGGGGAAGGGCAAGCGGTTGCGCCACCAAGGGTGTTACTCAAGCCCGACGAGGCCGAGCTCGTTCTTGGTAACACCGGATGTGGCATCGCGAACCCTAGCCCAACTCCAAGGCTAGGCCTAATGTGGGGGCGAGCATCGAGAGAGGAATTGAGGTTAGGGGCCCCTGGAATCACCAAACGACGAGGACGGTGGGACTGGGGGCGGTCAAGCGGCATTGCACGGTGAAAATCGCGGCCAACAATAGGCAAGCCGATACAACATTAAATGAAGTTTGACTCTTTCAATTATAGAGATCATAAAAAAGGTAAAAAAAGGTAATTAAAAAATGGCATCTTCTTCTTTTCTTTTTCTTTTTCATAAATTTAGGAAACGGATTAAAATGGAAAAATATTCTAAAATTTGGGTAATAGCAAAATTATATAAATTTGTCAATAGTGCAAAAAGATTAATTTAACTTTATCAAGGAAATTCGATGACTCAAATTGGATATTTAAAACTAATTTGAGGATTACATCGAACATATCAAATGTTTGAGGAGGACATTATATATAAGGCTAAAGTTTAAAAACTATTAATGTCAATCATTATTGCTTCTTTAATCTTGTTGCATGTGCTCTATCGTGTAAGTTATTCGAAGAGCATCTCGTTTCTTAGACATTGTATAACCAAGGACTAGTTCTAAGTTAAAATAGTTCATAACATGGCCCAACTCTATAATGAAGAAACAGTACCAAATAAGGATGGGTACAGTCCGGGTGGGCGGTTCCTACCTTAAAACTTAAAACCATTCACTAAGGATCGGTTCCCAAAAATTGGAATTGGGACCCTTCCGTTGGTTCCATAAATCCACCCAAGAACCAACTCGTGGGTTTAGTTCAGTTCTCAAGTGTATCCATGGAACCGGACTCAAATTCCTATAAAATTGCATTCATGGTGGACCTAATTTCTATTTAGAGCATCAAAGCTTGTTCGGCCTTACATTCGAGTTGAATTGCAAACCATTGGTTTTGATTAAGGATTGAAAATTATGGGGTAGAACAAATGAGTAATCTTCATTAGCTAAAAACTTAATTTTTTCGAAGATCATGCCATGGTCCTCTTATAATTTTTCGACATCGAAAACATGTGGAGAATTAGACTCTACATTAAAAGTCCTAACCTATACAAAAGTTAAAACATTAATCGCTTAATACATCTTTTTTCAACATCAATCTAATTCAATCATGGAAATTACTAAGGAGAGACATGATTATACTCTTAAAACGAGTCATTGGCTCTTAATTTTGTATCTTGATGACAAAATGCTGCAATATTTATGGACATCTCCAATCAGTTCTCTTCTTTCACTTCGTTTGTTTATTTTGTTTTGGTTGAGAAAAAAATAGATTATTAAAATGAAAAAAAAAAAATTTATGGGGTTAATCCTATTACACACCAAGAGACAAAATTAGTCAATAATGTTCAACAACTATAATATATTTGGTTGAAAAACTATAAAGTAATTAAGTAATTGAGATGAAATTTCTGGTTTTGTGTGTGTGTACGGTCTGGTCCAGATGGTCACCTAAAATCGGTTATGGGTACTGTACTCATTGGTACCACTAAATCAGAATCTGGAACCAAACCGGCTCCTATGGGAATCGTTGATTCTAGTCCGATTCCGAATGATTTAGGTGATTTTCGGTTCTTTTGCACACCTTTAATACTGAAAGATAATAATTGAAAAGTAAGCATATATCATCTCGAAATGAGGTGGGTGGAGAAAAGTCAGCGTTTTGAAAATGGCAACTTCTTTTTGTCTTATTTTTTTGCTGTTTTCTTTTTGGGGTTGAGCATGGAAGGATAAGAAAGTGGGAGAGCGGGAGCAAGCACAGAACCTGTTGCAGCGAAAGCGAGGATCCTTGTCGTTTTGACAGATTCCTTTCCATTTTGGAGGAATCGGTCCCAACCCTTGGTCGCTAAAGCTCTTGGATTCCGGCCACACCCCTGCATGCGCCAAAACCTCAATCGATCACATCTTTTTTCCCATTTTGTGCACCGAGGCTTGTCAATTCCAGGTCCAACACAGCAATAGCAGCAAATAAATCCACCCCTCGTGGAGAGTTTGTTTGTGTGTGCGTGTGTGAATTTTTATTTATTTATTTATTTTTACGTTTTTAATCATGAGGGCGCGCTTCACCTTCTCCGGAAAAGAGGGTTTGTCCGGGGCAGCTTTGGTGGGAATTGTTCTGTGTATTTTGTGGTTTTGGCCCCCGGATATGTGCTCTTGCACGTACCAAATTCAACTCCTGAAGTGAGCGCAGCACTTAAACATGGCGGGATGAACGTTGACCCTTCCTTTGGCCCACAGGATCAACTTTGCTAATGGTTTAATTTTCATGAGAGAGAGAGAGAGAAAGAAGCTTCTGAGAGTTTCTGTTGCAATTATGAGCTATTAACCAAACACCTTCCAAACTATATTGTTTCATACTTCTAATTGTTGTGGAAAAACTATGCTAAACAATCTTGTAACATAAGGATGGGAGTCCTCTACAATTAGGGGATAATTGACTACCTCAAAGACCGAAGTGACCCTGAATTCATAAAACTTTTACCCCCAAGAAAGCTATACCTAAACCTAATATACATAATACACACACACACATATATATGCGCACGTCACCCCCATGTGCAGCCACTAGCTTTGGCAGCCGTAGTAACCAGCCTCCTTGCGCTGCCTATCACTCGGTCTCTCTCCATCCCTCCATGATCAAAAGTAGAGGGAGCACGCGGGATGGCCTAGACCACTAAGATGTCAATTTAGGCTCTATCTTCGTCCCAAGCATAGCATCATATCAAGTTTTACGCATATGGTACCAGATGCATAAAGATGTGTTCAAATTAGCTTTTATTTTCCATCCTCAATGATTAAAAGTAGAGGGAGCACGTGTGATAGCCGAGACTACCAAGATGTCAATTTAGGCTCTATCTCCATCTTTAGCATAGCACCACATCAGGAGTTTTAGGCATATAGCTTACAGCATGCACAAAGATATGTCCGAATTGACTTTCACTCTTTCCTATTAAAAAAATAATTATCTTCATATGTGGCTTTTATAATTTGACATGCATGAAATGTTGAATATCAAAAGTTCTTTTGAAAGAACATTCGAATTGAGACATCTAGTGCTAAATTAATAATTTCTTTCCATATTTTGCCCAAACATTGAAATACATCTTTTCACTCTAAATCTTTGACTAAAAGCAAAATATACTCATTTTTTTTCCAAATTAAAAGAAACAGTCTAACAATGTGCTGACTCCAAATTAAACTTAAGACATAATGTATTTCCCTTCTAGTGCCTTTGACTAGTATTCAACATTTGACCCTCTCAAATGTGCATCTCTAATGTCTAAACACTTATGTCATATATACATGGTATTCGCAATTAGATTCACAAGAAGAGGATAGAGAATATGAAGATGATAAGCACCTCTAGAGCAAATTGCTCCACAAATTTTCATTATTATTTTCCCGTTTTGCATGCATTTTTTTTAATAGACTTTCGATCGTGCAGCTACACAGGGCGTGCTCCTCTAGTCAGCCAGCAAAAGACAACATCCAACAATTTTCCATAAAATAAAATTTTCCTCATGGGTCGAGAAAATCTTTGATCTCTTTACATGCACACATGTCCATCATTCATGGCAGAAAATTATCATATCTACTACTTTACTGAGGATTAGGCACATTGGAGTGTGCTCGACTCGCTACCCGTTCCTTTAATATCTACCCTCTTATATTATGCCTCAACCTGTTATATGTGCGTAGGTCAATGAGCCGACAACACAAAGTCCATAGCTTGCGAAAATCATTAGATGGTTATCGATAGTTTTAATATGACACAGTTTGAGACACGATGAAACTACGATCCGTATTAGAATGAAGACAACATGCGCTGACCGAAGCAAGAACCGAACATGGAGAGTAAACGAAAGTCGGAGATCTTGAAACATTCGCATTTCTTTATGGTAGATAAACGACATGAAAGCTTTGCTCTGGTTATATTGTAAGTCAACGTCTGTGGGTTTTGCGGGACTTATATTATTTTTTGTCAAGAAAATATGATGTTAGACTAGATAAATGAATAAATAAATAGTGGGTCGAAGTCGCTTGCCTGTGTCCAGGTTCCCAATGATGGCATCTTCACCAAATCGAGCCTTCTTCCAGATTGACTCGGAAGAAATCACGCCGTTCTGCTCGAGGCCTAGAAACTCCCACGATCTTGTTGTGTGTAATTTCTTGCCCTGGTTCAGAAAAACCGACACCACTCTTGGGTGCTCTACCAAAGATGAGAAAACCAACAATAAGCATTCGAGATGGAAAAGAAAGACTAAGTGCGAACTTGGCGGAAAAACGAAATTTGAACAATTAAAGTTGATTTATTTAGCAATGCGACGGGCTAAGTTTGGATTTTCAATCGAATATTATTGATACACTTGACACGCGCGTCTCGCCTACTGCACTAGCCTTTCTCAAAGTTTCATAGATGTGTAGAGACATTGCTCTTTTGTTAATTATTTCGAGGGTTTGCGCTAAAAAATATGCATAGGGTGGAGCAACAAGCATTGTGGGAACAAGGGGTTGTTCGACTTGTCATCAGGAGGTGCAAGTTGCACCACAAGTTTACGATAGAAGCAAACAAAAGGACTTTGTTGTTTTTGGTGGTCAAAACTCCAAACCAAGGAAAAAAAGGGTCGGAGCTTACTGGCGATTTGGGCAGCTACTTCATCTTCAAAAGTCGCGGCGAAGCCATTGATGTGCCTCGTGTACGAATAGAAGATGGCCTCCTTGGCGTCGTCTCGGCTATACAAAACATAGTCATCAATGCGTACTATAAACCGATAAGAAGAAGTAGAAGAAGAAGTGGTGGTGGTGAACTTTATCTGCATCGAAATGCAATACCTTCCCAAGAAAGAGCCAAGAAACTCATGGTGAGATTCTGTCACTCGACTCAGATCAGCCAGTGAAGCATCTGGGCCGTGCGAGTGAGATCCCAAGTAAACCACGTACGACTTCGCTTCCACACACACAAAGAGACACAAAACAAAAGGCATATTTTTAATGATGATGGTGATGACGGTGATGATGATGACGATGACGATGATGATATCTGTTAAGATACGGCCATCTTCAAACCGAGACTAAAATGGAGAGATTCCATTGTTAAAGGAACAGTGCGAGGGCTTAGGCTTTGAATGCTCACCCTTTTTGCAGCAAAAGCGGGCGTCTGGTGCTGTGTTAAGGAAAGAAGAAAGAGCACGAGAAGGTGAACGGAGAGGGTCATGGCAACTTCTCTTTGGAAGGCACTTGCATCACCCCCTTGCAGGAACGGTAGAAAAGAAGCGAAGATGGGTGTGTTCTATTTATAATGCTTGGGGGGAGAGAGAGAGAGAGAGAGTCCAACTCCACAAGCCCAGCCAAAAATATTTTGTCCTTTTGTGGAGCCGAAACAGGGGTTGAGGACAAAATGGTCAAAAAGAAACCCTAATAAACTTCCTCAGACAAGCCCCGTCTTGTAATACTTTATTTCTTCATATACCATGGGAGGAAAACATCATTGACAATAATAAGTCAACCGACCCATAAGAAAAGAGATGTGTAGACGCATGGAGAGAAGTAAGATGGAATTCGTATGATGCAAGCAATGATGCTTGACCGGTCACACGATGTCATTGCCATCGTCATCTCGTAATGTATCTGTCGCATAATTTACTTTTCTCGACTTCTGGATCTGTTTCGAGATATTTTCACGTTTCATATAAAATACTAAATGAGGAGGTTTATTATCTTTTTTAAGAACTTTGGCAGTGAGGGTGTAGAGTTATGGTCCGCTGGACCCTTCTTAAAGGTCAACTGTACTGTTATTTTATTCATGAGACGGCAAACGAAATTGTCCAACTGTGTGGACTTTTTTTTCTTATTGAGTTAATAAAAATATAAATACAATTCGATTTGATCAAGGTGGCCATGCAAAAGGAACTAGGGGAAGTGGGGACTGGGGAATCCGCTCATTTGACCTTTCTAGTTCATTAAAGTTGGAGATGATCCATGCCAGCACCGGAGTTGAAATATTCTAAAGGCAAAAAAAAACGAAGGCCCGAGGCTACATTTTATGGCTATCAATGTCATGTTGCCCTCTCTCAATTTAAATTTTCCCAAAAAAAAAAATTATAAGTTTTCAACAGGAAAAAAAATGTATGTTTTTCAGGGTAGTATGTAATTCGTTTGGTATGCAGCAAAAATTATGGTAAGAGCTTGGTGTTTCTCGAAATACGAGAATTGAATGAGTCTTAGGCTTTGTTCATTTCATGGAAAATAATTTCCGGGAAAATATTTTCTGGATTTTCCAAATGCTTCGTTTCACGGAAATGAATTCCTTGAGGAAAATGTTTTCTATCAAAGGAAAAAAATCTTCTAAAGTAGGGGAAAATGTTTCCACTTTTAAAAAGTTAAAAACATTTTCCTCACTTGATCTCTCTTATCTCACACCTCTACAAATTCTCACTTCCTCCTCCCCTTTCTTCTTCTTCTTTTCTTTTTTAATTCGAATTATTTTTAATTTCCTTTTTTCTTTTTTTTTTCTTTTTTTTGTTTCTCATCTTCTTCTTTCTTGGTTAGTCATCGGACCAAGTGAACCTCAAGCTTGTCGATCTCAAACTCGCGCTAGTCCATCTGGCGAGCCTCGAGGTTGAGGCTCGGACTCGCCAATCTGGAGAGCAAAAAATATTTTCCTTACCGAATACCGAAAAATATTTTCCGAAACCTTTTCAGGTTTTAGCCGAACACCAGAAAATATTGTCATTTTCCTGAAAAATGATTTCTAGAAAAATATTTTCCGAAAATAGCCTACTTTTTGCAAAACAAACGGACCCTTATATTCGGTAGTGTTAACACCAAAGATGGCTCAACAGGCCAGGGATGAACAATAAGGCCCAGTAAGTTTGAGATTCGTAAAGCAAGCCCATAACTATCCACGTGAGATCACTATCACAAGTACCGAACGATTATCATTCGAGAACAGGAAGATAAGAATGAAGGCGGTTATTGAAACACTTAGATACCGATGGCTTCGCAGGTAAAACAATGCAATTGTTGATGTGGTGTGAAGATCCCAGAAAATTTGAAATCGAAGTAATGATTGTCAAAGGACGATTCTTCACAATACTTGATTATAAAGCCGAGTAAACACCATTGTAAAGGGATCGCACATTTGAAGAAGAAACTTGAATGTACTTAATTCTGGCTATCTTTCTTTACTTATCTTCGTTTCGCATTTACTTTCAATTGCTTTAGGTTTGTCCTTTATCTTATCGTAGTTGCATTAGAATCCATAGCTCCCTTTTCAAAACAACACAAGACCCAATACCAAAATAATAATAATAATAATAATCGGAGAATCATCATTTTGTGAAAGATATTTTGTTTGAGAACCTTCTTAGTGAAACAGCTAGTTGCAAGATACACTGTATAAATATATCCATGCTCTCTCTTTTGTCTACTAATTAACATGTGCACTTTGAGTTGGCACCTTTTTAACTGATTCATTAGCAAAGAAGATAACAAAAGAGAAAAGTACCAAAAAAGTAACATGTTGCATCTATATCAATTCAATTCTTAACATTTAATTATAATAATTGAGTTCGAAACTTTTCCGTAATTTATCAATATAATCCATCCAATCAATTTTGGTAAAAAATTGCTAATATAGCCTTCAACCATCCTACATATTATCACCGACACTATCATGGACAATTTTTTAAATATTTTATGAATTTTTGTAACTTTTTTTTTCTTTCCTTCCATTTTTCCCCTAATTGTGGGCCAACAAAGGCCTTCACGCCCTTGCCTCAATCTAGGCGAGGGCCCGACTCCCTCTCTTGGATCTTGCTAGTCCAAAGTTGTAAAAAGAAAAAGAGAAGAAAATAAAATAAAATTGATTAAAGTATTTGAAAATGATAAAAATGGTCCCGACATTCATGTCAATGATTTTCGTTAAAATTGACCAAATGAATTACATTGGCAACTTGTCAAAAAGTTAATGACTCAATTTATACAATTGAAATATTTATGATTAAATTGACATAAATATAATTAATTAAGAAATTTTCTGATACTTCTCCCGAAAAGATAAAAAGTACCCTTATGTTGGAGTCAGGCCATTAGGACGAAACAGAAAAGTGGTACAACAACGGGTCATCGATTAGTGATAGGTTTGGGTAGATGGGAAGGTCGTGAGCTGGAACCTTTGGAAATTTTGTGAGGACATTATGGTGGTGACTTTGAAAGTTCTGATGTAGGGAGGGACGATTGCCCAACAAGTTGACTCGAGATTGCAGCCACGTTGTGGACCCAAAAGTGCTCCTCTCAAATCCAAAACCCGATCCAGAAAGAGCTGTATTGCAGAAACGGGCTTCAAGATGGGCTTGTACTACTTTAGTCCAATGGAGCCCAAGTTCTTGCAAAGTCGGCTCCGATTTTGACCCCGTTTTTTTTTTTTTTTTTTTTTTTTTTTTTTTTTTTTTTCGGGACAACGAGGTATTGACTAGGTTTCCATTGAAAATGTTGGGGAGCATATCTTTGGTCCTATAATTATAGCTTTTTGTGCGGCTTTATTGTCTAACTATGTTGTTTTACAACCGAGTCCCTTGGCTCTGATCCTACTCAAGAACTGAATTAGAAGGACCGGTTCTTCATTTCTGGAATTGAAAATCACACAATCTATTCTTGGTATGCAATGTACTCGAGCATTTGATCCGGTTGATTCTCAGGCAATCCAATGGGACCAATGGACTTGGCAAATTCAAATAAATTGCAAAGCCTTCTAAACTGACCTTTGATGGAATCGCTGGTGGGCATGAACGATTTGATCGAACAATAGATATTCTTAACCGAACCAGCTTGCTCGAAAGAGGAACTATTGCTGCAGGGCTTCATTGCGGGCTCCACATGCAAACCCCATCTTGTAATACTTTATTTCCTCACATACCATGTGAAGAAAATATCATATGACAATGATAAGTCCACCGACCTATAAAAAAAGAGATGTGTAGAAGCAAGGAGAGAAGTAAGGTGGAATTAGTATAACGCAAGCAACTTTAATTGACCGGTTATATGGCGTCACTGCCATCATCATCTTGTAATGTATCTATTGCATAATTTACTTTTCTCGACTTTGGGACTTGTTTCGAGATGTTCCATCTTTACGTTTTCTATAAAATACTAAATGATGAGACTTAAGGCACATTTGGTAATATTTATGTTTTCGAGAATAATTTTATCTTCAAAAATAGTTCTTTTCTATTTCTATTATCTTGAACAATTTCTAAGTAAAATAATGCGTTTAGTAATTGTACAAATTTTCTATTCCCGAAATAGAAAAGAACATAAATGTATTTGATACGATTTTCAAATTTTTTTGTGATGTAAAACTTCTTTCAATTTTTTAGTAATTTTTTGAGATTTTCTTTTCTTTTCTTTCTTTTTTCCTCTCTTCTTCTTCCTCCTCTAACCAGTTGCCAAGCGACGGCGACGAGCGATAGATAGCGGTGGTGGTGAGCGGTGTGGTGGGCGACAATGACCAACAGCAAGTGGTAGGCAACAAGTCTCCACCAACTGATTAAAAGAGAAAGAAGAAGAAAAGTAAGAAAATGACTTATTTTTAAAAATTGTTCCCATAAGTAAGAAGTTACTCTCTTTTTCTACTTATTGTTTTTGTTTCAAATCTAATTCTTGCCACTTTTCTATTTCGATGAATAGAAAAATTAATTGACGTTACCAAACATATTTTTTTCTTTTTTATTCCGATAAGTAAAAGAACGCGTTTGATAACTATACAAATTTTTTTATTTTGGAATAGAGAAAGAACAGAAATGCGTTTGGTAACTACATAAAATTTCTATTTAAATTCTAAAATTTTATCAAATCATAGAAATTCTATTGATTAATTATATTTATACTAAGCAATAAACATATTAAGTAATCAAATTTTCATTAAATAGTAAATAATAAACTATGGTATAAACTATAAATATAAATAATAAATACAAAATTAAAATACAAAATTAATATGTAATTCTATATATAGCAAAATTTCAATCCATACTTCAAGTCATTTTTTTATTTTTTAAATAATTTTTTTCTTTTTTTTTCTTTTTTTCCTTTCTTCCTCCCCTTCTTCTTCTTCTATAAGGCCGGTCGCTAGCCTTGGGACAACCGGTGACCTCATCGGAGTGTCACCGGTCCTCTGCGAGGCCGTGCCTCATTGGCCGAGAGGCTTGCCGGTGGCGGGGCAAGGCTTGCCGGTGGCGAGGCGAGCCTCTGGCGAGCTCGCCAGCGACCGGCGGCAATGGGCGGCGAACGGCAGCGTTTAACGAGGGGTGGCGGCGGTGGCATACGGCAATGGCGGTGGCAACACTTGAAGAACAAGAGAGGGAAAAAGAATAAAATAAGAAATAAGAGGGAAAAAGAATAAAATAAGTCTTTACCAAAAAAAAAAATAAAATAAGAAATAGGAGGACAAATAAAAAATTAGGTCAACTTGATTCTAGAATTGTTTCGGGAGCAAAGAATCAACTTTTTTTTTATTCTTGATTATATTCCAAATTTGTTCCTGAGAACAAAAGTTTTATCAAATGCGATTCTGTTCCAAAACTACTCTCAGAAATAAAATAATAGAATTTGACACTGTTTAAATAGTTGCCAAATATGCCCTTATGATCCGGTGGATCCTTCTTCTTAAGGGGTTGGCTGTACTGCTATTTTATTCATGAGAGGAAACTGTCCAACTGAGTATATTTTTTTCTTACTGGGTTAATGAAAAAATTAAATATAATTCGATTTGATCAAGGTGGCAATGTAGAGGGATGTAGGGAAGTGGAGACTGGGGAATCTGCTCATTTGACCTTTCTAGTTCATTAAAGTTGCAGGTGATCCATACAGGCACCATAGTTAAAATATTTTGAAGGCAAAAAAAAAAGAAAAAAAAAAAACTGAGGATACATTTTATGGCTATAAATGTCATTTTGCCCTCTCTCAATGTAAGTTTTAAAAAAAAATTAAAAAAAAAAGTTTGCGACTTAAAAAAATGTAAGTCTTCCAGGGTACAATGTGTACTTCATGAATGGGATGCAGCAAACGTTGTAGTAAGAGCCCAGCATTACTTGAAAATATGAGATTTAATAAGTTTTATATTCACTAATTGTGAGATAATCTGTACAAATATATTTATGCTCCCTCTTTTTCTAATAATTAACATGTTCTCTTTGAGTTGACACCTTTTAATGGATTCATGAGCAAAGAAGATGACGAAAGAGAAAAGTATAAAAAAGTAAGGTGTTTCATTTATACTAATTGAGGCATCAACATTTAATTATCTTAATTGAGTTCAAATTTTTTGGATAATTTGTCAATGTAATTCATCCGATCAATTTTAATAAAAAATTACTAACACAAACTTCAGCCATCCTACATGTTATCACCGATACCACCATGAATAATTTTTTAAATTTTTCATGAATATTTGTTTCTTTTCTTTTCTTTCATTTCCTTTCTTTTTCACCCAATTGTGGGCTGGTGAGGGCCTTTGCACCCCTGCCTAGATTTGGGCAAGGGCCCGACTCCCTCGATTGGATCTTGGTGAGGGTCACTAGCCCAAAGCTTTTTTTTTTTATTAAAAAAGAGAAGAGAAAATAATATAATATAAACTCATTAAAATATTTAAAATTTGTAAAATTTGTCCGCGCCATGCCTCATAAGATGCTTCGGCATCAATGTCAATGATTTCCAATCAAAATTGAACAAATAAATTATATTAGCAAATCATTGAAATATTTATAACTCAATTTTTACAACTGAAAAATTTATAATTTAATTAATGCAAATGCAATGAGTTTAGAAATTTCTAATACTTTTCTCGATAATGAAAGCAAAACAACACCTTATGTCGGAGTCGGGCCACCAGGACAAAACAAAAAAGCGATACAAAAATGGTTTATCGATTATTGGTTGATTTGGATAGACGGGAACGTCGTGAATTGGAACCTCTATAAATCTTACAAGGACATTTGGGGGGTGACTTTGAAAGTTCTGCTGGGTGGAGGGCCAACTGCCCAAAGTGACTCGACATTGCTGCCATGCTGCGGGACTCAAAAGTGCCCTCTCAAATCCAAGCCCGATCCAGAAAGAGCTTGATTGCAGAAACGGGCTTCAAGATGTACTAGTGCTACTTTCGTCCAATTGGAGCCCGAGTTCTTGCAAAGTCGGCTCCGGTCGGGGTCCTATCCTATCTTGGGTCCTTCAGCTTTTTGTGCGGATTGATCAATCTAACTGTTTTGCTGGGCAACCAAGTCCCCCATCTTTTTTCTCTGTGTAATCACTTAAGGTCTCTATCAACGAACTTTGCCGGCATCGTTCAGTTGATGACACGACCACGTCATTACGGTCGAAATCCGAAAAGAGCGGCGTTGCATCAGAGTCATGCCATCGTGAATTTTCGAGCGAGAGCTTTAGAACTGGAGCGCAGCACCTTTATATACGCATGATTTTTTGAATGGCCTAAAGAAAAAATTGCAAGTATAGAGAATCAATATACAGTGTGAGTTTTAGAAATGTGGAAGATAACTTCAGGAACAGAAGACTCTAACGTAATTGGGGGATAGATCCTTACATTTTCTCCTCCCATTCCGCTGATTTGTAGTGTTCCCGTTGGTGGTGATGTTTCTTTTTTTTGGGTCCTTTTCGATGTGGTGGCTCGTGGCTTTGGTTTGGGTGTGACTGCGGCGGTTTGCATCTGGTGTTTCGTGCAGTCGTGATTCGCTTCCTGGTTGCAGCTTCTTCTGACTGCTGCTGCCATCGCTTGGGGTTTTTTGGGGCTTGGGTGGCCATTGTTTGGCTGGCTGGTTGCCTTCTTTTGCTAGTTGGTTCTTCTGGCTGTGCACTTGTTGTGCTGGCTGGTGCCGTGTTGCTTGGTTGTCGTTGTTGGCTTTTCTTTTCCTTCTTCGCACCCTTCCACTCATTATGCCTTTGTTCATCTTGAGTGTATGTTTGGTGCCGTTTCTCTTGTAATTATTGGTTCAAAGCTTTATACAATTACCTTTTACCAATACATATATATATATATATAGTGTGAGTTACGAAGACATCATATAATCAAAGCTTCGGGATAGTGGAAGAAGCGTCTTTGGGCACTTTTGAATGTCTCTTTCACCAAATGAATGCGGATTATCTGGTTAATGGCCGCTTATTTTTTAACACATCATTTAGCAAATGCATTTACTATACCAGTCGTAATATTTCTAGCATTCCTCTCTTTTGATTTGCTGATAAATTTAGCTTCTTCTTTTTTCTCATTAGGTAGTTAGGTTTTTAGTCATCGTGTTATCATATATTTTAACTGCGTGTCAATATTTGACGAGGAAATTATCCAAAAAGTATGAAAGTTATTGTACGGCTACTAATTCAATCCTAAATGTTTCAAAACCTTTTGATAACTTGCTAATTCAGTAATAAATATTTCAATTGTACTAATTTAGTCCTAAACCTCTAATGATTTGCCAAACTAGTCCAAAACATTTTTGAACATTGTTAATTTTATCCTTCGACTGATTTTGGTCCAATATCGATGATGCGACTGCTCAATCAATGACAGCTATCCTACATGACGTAGCCAACACAAATATGGACAATTTCTTTAATTTTTCCAAATTTTTGTTCTTTTTATTCTTTTCTTTTTTACCCGAGAAAAAAAACACAGGGCTAGCGAGGCCGCTAGCAACCTCCACTAGCTACTAAGTAAGGGCTAGCAACCTCCGACCCTTAGGTGAGGGTCGCAACACCCTCACTATGGCCTGCAATGGTGTAGGCAAGGGTTCGCAACTCCCTTGCCAGCCACAATAAGGGTGGGTGAGAACCATGGTCAACAAGGGTTTTGCGACCTTTGCCTAGGGCCCGACGAGCAAAGGTCGCCAGCCCTATGTAAAAAGAGGGAAAATAGAAAAGAAAAAATATTCAACTTTATTTTTAAAAATAAAAATTATTTACGTTAGCGCCAATTACGCCAAGTAGGATGGTTGGCGCCGATTGAACCGCCACATCATCGATATTTGATCAAAATTAGCCAAAAAAAAAAATAAATTAACTATTCTTAAAAAAAAATTCAGGACTAGTTTGACAAATTGTTAAAAATTTTATGACGAAATTGATACAACTAAAATGTTTAAGGACTGAATTAGCAAGATTAAAAGACTTAACCCTAAACTAGCTATCATATAATGGGTTTAAAACTTTTTAGATAATTTTTCCAAATTTGATCCATATGAATAGAGTAATTTTCATTTTCAATTTGTAAATCAATTATTAAAAATTTCTTCGACCAATCTAAAGCACCGTTACCATTTTGCGAAGGCTGAAACCCAAGGCAAAAAGAAAATGGTAATAACGAAACCTTTCCAAAATATCACATGGTGGAGAGAGAGAGAGAGAGACCGCATTATATGACGGTGCAACAAGTCGGTTGGGATTCCGTTACAACATATACTGGATACGACGGATACAACCAGACAACCCCACCAGCTTGGGTTTATTTTCTTCTTGTTTCTCCTCCTCTTTGACTTCGTTCACCATCTCCAAATTCGCATAACCTAAGCTCTTGCAAAGCTTTCTAGTGAGCTCGACCGCGTCGACTCCATCCCCCATCACTTCAATCACGTCTCAGCCCATTCCTTTTACACTCAGCAATTGGAACCCCACATGCATAGATCGAATCGCCAACTAGTTAACCCATTCTACTAGAAAATCAAACGGAACGTGTTTCAATTTACTATCATAGTCTGATTAATTTACGTCCGATAAATTGGTTCAACAACTCTTTAACAAGTATTAGAACTAAAATTTCATTTTTCAAGAATTTTTTTTTTAATATTTCTTGTGGACAACCCTGAAAAAGAAACTGCTTATATTACCAAGAACTGCCGTTGCAATTTGAAGAGCCTTCACGCGATTATACTGCCTTCTAAAATTTGGGAAGAGTGAGAACTCCTGATTCCTGTTGTTCGTGCACACCTTGACCACCACCTTTTCTGTAATAATAACAATAATAATAATCATCATCATCATCATTATTGTGTATATATACATACCAATATACAATAAGATAGTATTCTCTCGTAAAAATAACTATGATATTGTTATTCCATGTTACGTACCTTAGCCATAGTCTTGTTTGCTGATAATGCTCATCAATGGACCTACAGATAATTATTCCAAATTTTTAGAATATGAGAGATGGACTCAGTTGAGTTAGGGAATGACATATGAATCGTGAAGCCGGTTTGGACAGTGTCTTCCATATATATAGCCATTTCTCTAAAGAACGCCGATTCATATCGAGTCTTGACTAGAGTATCCTATGTGGAAAAAGGAAATTTCCGACAAATTTAAAATAAAAAGTTTTAAAAGGTAGAAGAAAAAAATGTTGGATTTTATTTTATTATAGTGAGAAATTTATGTCAGGAAATTTTGATGCGACCTAAGTTTTTAATATAAAATGCACAAAATAGGGCAACGCTACAAACCCTAGCTGCTTAATCATCAAAGAAACATCTAGAGACACAATAGATGGGGCATGACTGACTTGTCATTTTTGCCCACATGGTATGCATTCTACACTAGGAACAAAATTCCGCACTCGTCAAAAGGAAGAGGAAAATGAAATTAAAAATAAGAATGGTTGCCTCGAGGCACCGAGAGGATTCGAACTATTACCCTCCAGGATGCGAGTAGCCGATACTTTCAGGCTGATTCTTCAAACTAATATGTATATATTGTCTAAGAACTATCGATTTTCGTCAAGTTGCTAGGCGAACTAATACTCAACACCCGTTGTAATTGAAGTGTTGAGTAACGCAGCTTTGATACCGCTTGTTAGACTCAAATGGATATTCTAACCGAAAATAAACACTCTTTTACTATTACTAGAAGACTCAATTAAACCCCCTCACTCACTCACACAATGAACTCTCTACTTTTCTCTCCACACTCTACACCACTCTCTGCTCACGCCTCCTCACAACACCACGCCCTACTACACCATACTACATATGTTTCTCTACGCACCGCTGCACAACTCTATTCATTTGGGAAGGGCAAACCACCTATTTGTACTAAGTCGGTGGAGCCCTCCCTTTACACATTTTCATAGCAAGTTGGTAGCTTCGGCTAATTTTCCATGCAGAAGACAACAAGTGGCAGCTTAGAGTGAAGCCTTCGAGTTATCAACAAGCTGACTCAAGACGTATTTTAATAATAAATTTCATCGACCAATCTAAAACACCATTATTATTTTCCAAAGGCTTAAACCTAAGGCAAAAAAGAAAATGGTAATCAGGAAACCATTCCCAAATATCGCATCATATGAGAGAGAGCGAGAGAGGGAGAGGCACATGACAGTGCAACAAGCTAGTTGGGGATCTGCTATAACATACTATGTATATAACCAGACAACCGGCAGCTCCACCGGCTTGGACTGCTTTCTTCTTATTTGTCCTCCTCTTTGACTTCGTTCACCGTCTCCATATTTGCATAACCCAAGTTCTTGCGACGCTTACTGGTAAGCTCGGCCGTGTCGACGCCGTCTGTAATATATGGGCTTTATAAATAAATAAAAAAGGGGAGAGGGGGAAAGAAAGAGTTTGAAAAGTCAACAAAAGAAGCTGAAGGAGAACGGTAGAAGCTTCTGCTGTTTTAAAGAGAGGAGAGAGGGAGGCATTCGGCAGAAACGAAAGCAGGGGAAAGAAACAGGGGAGAGGAGAGAGAAGAGAAAGGAAAAAGGAAAATTAGGGAAAAAATTGGCCCACTCACGACCCGGATGCCTCACCAAGTCGACTCAACTCCATTTTGCAATGCCAGTAAGTGATCAGGGCCTTTAATCATCTACTTGAAGCAATCGTCGCAATCAAGGCTTGAAATGCGGATTTCTTGGATATTTGTGGGATGAAGTCTGATTTTGGGTCGTTGAGCTGCATATTTTTGTAGAAATGGTAATTTAGGATGTTGTGAAGCTATAGCATCTTACAGATTGTGATTTAAGCTCGCAATTTGTCCGAAACAGAATTTTAAAGTTGGGGGTGCATTCTGAAACTGTAGCGAACAGTAGCTTTGAGCCTGCTTTTTTGTTGTGTTTTGGTGCTGTTTTGGGATGGATGAGTTGGGGGTTGTTGTTGTACATTAAGAGAGTTTTCTAAAGACTGTAAGACAGCTTGAAACGGAATTTTGTGGAGGAAGTTATGGCGTGACGAAGTTGGCGCATGAGCTGCGCCTAGCGGAAAACAATTTCCGCCAAATGTGAGCTTTCATGGCGCATAGGTGTCGTTTCATCGACAAATAGGCCTAGTATAGGCGAGTCATTATAAGAATATCCTTTTACTTGGACTTTTTGATATTGTTTTTCCATTAATTGTTAGGGATCCGAGTACGTTGTTTCGAGTGAGCGTCGTAATTGATTTTTGGTTTTTCCCAGGTGAGTGACACTATTTTTTCTTTGTATTTTAAACTCATGTTTTGAAATACGTGGTGGATTATATATTCTATGAGTTGATAAAAATCATATTTTGTTGCATAAAATGGGATCGGGCTATTACTGCCATTTTTTATTGTTCGTATGGAGTTATATTTCGAATTCGATTTGAATGGTTGTTCGAAAATGGTTTATGAAATTATTTATGAAAGAATCCTAAGACATTTTGAAGAATTCTTTGATATTTATTTATCAAATTTTGAGTTGTGATATGACTTTCCTTCTGATGTTAGATTATTGGAAATTGTAATTGGTGGTTGGTGCTCAATATCTTTGTGAACCCTGGGGGTGTGTGGGTATACGCATACTAGTTTAGGATATCCTTGTGGGCTGAGCCACCGGCTAATAGGTGGAGAACTTGACAAGGGAGGAATCTTGGTCATCTTGTCACAGGCACTACGGGTGACCATGACTAGACATTTGAGTATGAATTGATCAATGGAGTAAACTATTGACGTGTGATTTGAGTTTGGTCGATGGAACGGACCATTGATGTGATTTGATTAGATTAATCAATGGAATAGGCCATTGATACATGTTTTATGAGATTGACTAATGGATTGGACTATTGGTATATTCGGTATTTGAATTATGATTATATATTATGATAAAGTGAGTTACGATTGTGTTTTAAATGTGCATAGTGATTTCTCGATCCGCTTAGAAGAAATGTATTACTCACTGAGCAGTGGTAGCTCACTCCTTTCATCTACTTGTTTTTCAAGTTCTTCAATGAGTTACGAATAAGCGTGGATGTTCTGTTCAGGGGGACTTTTGTGGTGGAAACTTTTTGGTATGACGTATGCATAGTTGATAAGTTTATAAGTTAGTCTTTGCAGAATGTATATATTTTGATTTGGTTGATTATAGAAATACTCTGATATTGTAACCAAATGCCTTTTGTATGTATGTATGTATGTATGTATGTATGTATGTATGTATGTATGTATGTATGTATGTATGTGTCGATATCAGGCTAAATCTTGATTATGTTGAGGTTGCGTCCTTTGGTAAAAGGACGGCCGTGTCATGCCCTTGCTCTTATGGATTGGGGTGTGACACCATCCCCCGTTACTTCAATCACATCTTAGTCTATTCATTTCAAACTTGGCAATTAAAACCCTACACGCATCGATTGAGTAGAGAAATCACGGACTAGTTAACCCGTTCTACTAGAAAACCACACATAACATGTTTCGATTTACTATTATAATCCGCTTAATTTCTGTTCAATAAATTGGTACAACAACTCTTTAACAAATATTATAACTGAAATTTAATTTTTCAAGAATTCTTTTTTAATCTTTCTTGCGGACAACCCTAAAATAAACTGCTTTGCATAATTATGGTCATTTCTATTGAGTTAGGGAATGACATTTGATTGTGAAGGCCATCTAGACACTGTCTTCCATAATTATGGTCATTTCTCTTGAGAACGTTGATTCATATTGAGTCTGGATTGGAGTGGCCTAGGTGGAAAGAGGGAAATTTCCTGGCAAATTTAAAACAAAAAGTTAAAAAAAAAGGTGGAAATAAACATGTCGATTTTTTTTTTTTTTGGGGAAATTTATGTCGGATATTTCAACGTGACTTGATTTTTAACATAAGTTTGGAATTATTTCGCTATTATAGAATATAAAATGCAAAAATAGGGCAAGGCTACAAACCCTAGTTGCTCAATCATAAAAAAAAAAAAAAAAAAAAAAAAAATCTAGAGACACAAATAGATGTGGCATGATTGACTTGTTTTCGCTCGCGTGATGCATTTTATGCTGGGAACAAAACTTCGCACCTGTCAAAAGGAAGAGGAAAATGAAATTTAAAAGAAGAATGGTTACCTCGAGGGACTCAGAGGATTCGAATCGTTACCTCCTCAGGGATGTGAATACTCAGTACTTTCAAGCAAATTCTTCAAACTAATATGTATATATCATCTGAGAACTATCGTTCGTGGAGTTGTCGGGCGAACTAATACTCAACACTCGGCGTACTTGAAGTGTTGAGCAACACAGCTTTGATACTGCTTATTGGACTCAGGTGGATTATGGATATTCCGACTAAAAACAAACACTCTCATTTACTATGACTAGAAGACTCAATAAACCCCCTACCTCACACAATGAACTCTCTACTTTTCTCTCCACACTCTACACCACTCTCTACTCACCCTCTCACAACACCACGCACTGTTACACAACAATCCATATGTTTCTCTACACACCTCTCCACAACTCCATTCAATTGGGATGGGCAAACCCCCCATTTATACTAAGTGAAGTCAGTGGAGCCCTTCGCACATTTGCATAGCAAGTTGACAACTTTGGCTAATTTTCCACGCAGAAGACAACAAACGACAGCTTAGAGTGGAGCCTTCGAGTTATCAACAAGCTGACTCATTTTCTTTCATAAACTTCTGGAGAACTCAAGGGAGAGAGAGAATGTACCCCATTAAGGTTGTGAGATATTGTGAAACTATAGCCAACTATTCTAAAAAGGCAAATAGAAACCTACAAACATTTAAACTCAAAACCTTCTACTCTGATAACATGTGAAATTTACATGACCACTACCTCACAAAGGTAGTAGATAATGTGGAGGCGAAGATTTTATGTAAGCTATGGAAATATATAGGCAACCCTATGTACCACACATACACCACCAATGCTTGAAGAGGGTCCTCTTAACGTATACATGGGTATTTCTATTTAAATCTATTAAGAAATGCCAACAACGCATCTGGAAATATCTAATGGATGCGAATTGAAAGAGCTAGCTATTTCTTAGACAATATTTAAATTAAACTCTACGTGATCTCGTATATATTTAGATGCATATTGAGATGGTATCCTTTTCATCCTCAAAAGATGATATCGTTTTTTGTGATTATTTGAAAAGTACTAATTGTTCACTGAATGGATAGGATCCCAATCCTATCGTGCGGAAGTGTGCAGTCCACATGCGATCGATTAAAGGTCATTCTTGTATTTTTCATGCCCAGAGGTGCGCATCCCATGTGGTGATGCTGGTAGCGACATAATATATGTCTTAAGCAAAGACATTGACAAGATGAATAGAACAAACTCCCAAGACCAAGACTTGTGACTTTCACGTTTCTAGCCAAAAGCAGAGCATAGGAAGAGGGCTGAACACTGGCTAGAGAAGAAAGAAGGAAGGGAAAAACAAAAACAAAAAGAGAGAGAGAAAGAAAGAAAAAGAAAAAAAAGAAAATTTAATAAATAAATTTGAAAATTATTAGATATTATTAAAAATTATTCATGTCAGCGCCGTCCATGCCACATAGAATAGTCAACATGCACGTTGAATGACTAGCATCCACATTAGTAATTTCATATCAAAATTTGTTGGATGGATTCAATTGGCAAAACATGAAAATTTTATGAACTCAATTGGCATAATTAAAATATTTAAGACTAAATTGATAAATGGGTAATAAGTTTAAGAATTTTTGGATAATTGTCCCATTTACAAACCTTGCTACTCAATGATCAAAGAAACATCTAGAGACATGATAAAAGTGACAAGACCGACTTGTCGTTTGCCTGTGTGGTATGCGTTTCATGTTAAGGGCAGATTTTAGCATTTCCCAAAAGGAAAAGGAAAATGAAATTTTATAAAAAAATTAAAAAATGGTGTCCTCGAGACATTGAGAGAATATGAACCATTGCCTCCTCTGAGATGCGAGTAGCTGATACTTTTAGGTAAATTCTTCAAACTAAATGCATATATTATTTGAAAATTATCAAATTTCGTGGAGCTAGTGGGTGAATTAATATTCAACACACAATGCACCCTTGTCTTTATATAGCGCATAAGGTAGTAGATAATGTAAAGGCGAAGCTTTATGCAAGATATAGGAAGATATAAGTGACTTTATTTAACACATGCCTAATAGCAATGCCTGCAAGAACGTGCTTTCTATTGACTCCATTGAAATTTGCCAACACCGCATCTGAAATATCCAATTGATGTAAATTGAAAGAGTTAGTTACTTTCTTAAAGAATAAATTTTCAATAAATATCTAAATTTGAACTCTATATGATCTCATATAAAAGATGATATCTTTTTCGAAATAATAAGTTGAAAAATGGCGATTTTTCACTGAATGGATAGGATCTCAATCCCATCATGTGCGAGTGTGCGTTCCACATGCACATACATGAGTCATTGATGAGATTGATTGAAGGTCATTCTTGTTTTTTCAAACTCTTCTCTCTCTCTCTCACTCTCAATGGTGCACGACACATGTGGTGATGCTTCTAGTGACATAATAAATGTTCTAAGCAAGACATTGACCCGACGAATAGAACAAACTCCCAAGACCAAGACCCGTCACTTCCAAGTTTCAAGCCAAGAACATAGCGTAGGGAGAGGGGCGTTTCCTTTGGGGTCTCGACAAAACAAAACGTAAAGAAAGTCCAAATGGAAATTGATAGATTTGATGAGCTTAGAAAGTGAATGCTGCGAGCGAATGAGACCGTAGCGAAGACGTTCAACCTCTTTCTCTTCAACCATTGGTCAACTACATGGGAAATCAAGAAGAATGACCGCTTTTAGGTAGAGCGAGACCAAGAGAATTCCATGTTCTAATTGAAAAGAGCTAGCAAATGTTGGGGTTGGGGGTACTCATGATTCCTAGAATAAGTTTTTTCTTAATATACTTCGGGAGCAATCGCGACCATTGATTTTGGAAAAACAACAATACCCGGATCCGTTTGAATCCACTTATGGATCAAAATAGATGGTTCCGGTCGCATTTATAAGTACCGAAAAAAAAAGAGGTTCTGCAATGGATATGCTTGGACATATTCTCAATCTAAAAGAAAACGTCCAATTTGCCTAGCAATGTCGTGACCTACTCATTGTCAGTGGAAAAAATGAGTCGTCCAAAACCCTACACCAATGATTATTGCCTTGGTGATGGATATTTTATATCAAGCTAGTGGTAGATTGATAATTGTTGGCCTCATTGACACTAGGTGAGGGTCAGTGATCCTCGCCAAGACTGGTCAAGGCCTTGGGTCAAGGCCTTGCGGCCCTCACCAAATCTAGGTGAGGGCACAACCCTCACTTATGGCCAATGAGGTTCAGCTAGCAACCCTCGCTGGGCTTAGGAAAAATAAAATAAAAGAAAAAAATATTAAAATAATATGGAAAATTTTAAAAAATTATAAAAATTGTTTACATCAACCCGACTATCTTACATCAATTGTGCGACGTAGGACAGCTCTCGTCCATGCAAGCAATTGCTAGTCAAAATTGGCCAAAATGACTAATTGACAAATAGCCAAAAATTTAAGACTAAATTAGTAAATGGAATTGTTTAGGTCTAAATTGGCGCAAATATAATAACTTATAACATTTTTGCAATTTCCCGCATGTTCGGTCATAACACATGCATACTTTTCTAGCTTTTTATGTGCATTTCAATCATAAGGTTTTTTTTTTTTTTTTATGTTTTTATTTTATTTACTAACAAATTTTTTTTTATGTTGTTTTTTTTTTTTCATTTGATAAAAAATCTATCTAGATAACATATTATGTGAAGAGCTTAAGTTAGTCAAATGTTTTGGTATGTCTATGCATGTATTTTAGTGATATAGGTTGGGTTAATATAATTGTATAATATAAAATTAGGTCAATATGGGTTGAATTGATCTATTTCAATCGGATCATTTTCGATTCAACCCACCCATTTGACAAAATGGGCCCACCTGTGCATATGACAACATCTTTTTACAATCGTAACCCTTCAAACTTGATGAAGACACATTCCAAAGGGTAAAAGTTGACCCACAATTGCTAAGGATATGTTAAATGACGAGAAAATTACCAAAAACTCATAAACTTATTTTTTTTGACCAATTAAGTCCTAAACCTTTTATTCACGATCACCCATCCAGCTAGAATTGCTGGCTAGCATTGATGTGGCAGTCGACAACCTTTTTTTAATAATATTTTATTTTTTGAAATATTTTATTAATTTTTTAATCTTTTTTCCCTCTTTTTTTCTTCCTTCTCCTCTTCCTTCTTCCTCTCTCCTTTGGCTCGAGCAAATAGCCGGCTGGCCGGGCCGTCGCCGGACTAAGGCGATCCGGGGGCTCACCTCACTAGCTGGCAAGCTTGTGCCCCGACAGTGGAGGCGAGCCCGCCGAATCCGGCGAGGGCTTGCCTTGCAATCGCCATGCGAGGCAAGCCCTTGTCGATCCAACGAGGAGGGCCTTGCTAGATGCGACGGCGAGCCCCCTCGCTAGATCGGGCGAGGGCTCGCCTTGCCCGATCGGGTGAGCTCGCCCTCGCTCGGTGACGGTGAGGCAAACTAGCCCAATCACTTCCCGGCCCAAGACGGCCAGCCTTCCCTTTGGCTAGTCACCGGAGCCAAAGGAAGAAGGAGGGAGGAGGAGAGAAGAGGAAGAAGGAGGAAGAGGGCGAAGAGAAAATATAAAAGATAAAAAAAATAATAAAAATTTCAAAAATAAAATATTATTAAAAAAGGTCACCCAGCGTCGGGCTAGCTAACCAATTTTAGCCGGATAGACTAATCGAGAATAATTATAAAAGGTTTAGGATTGAATTGATCAAAAAATAAATTTAGGATTGAATTGACATAATTACAATAGGTTTAGAACTTTTTGGGTAATTTTCCTATCGAATGACCTCACAAAAGATGAAATACCCATTTTCGCGGTTAGTAACTTTTACGAGAAAGCTAGACCAAGCATGCTCCGTGTGAAGAGAGCTTGTGACCAAAAGGATAGCATTAAGTTGGTTTGGGAAAACTATCATTGAGTGGATTCCTAGATAGATAAGCCTGGAAATGGTCATGGGCTATGGCCTCTTGACCATGGAGTAAAATTTTCCAGTCGATTTAGGCAGCTATTTTGAGAAATATATATGTATATTAATTTTTCGATTTTATAGTATATTGATGAGCCTTCTCATTGTTTATAAATATGTTAGTATAAGCACTGGACGTTTGCTAAGAAATGCAAAATGTTAAACAAAATGTTAATCGACAAATTAAGGGAATTTAATCGATTTCCGCACGCCCAAACATCACCTTACCATATATCATATTCCTTTGTAAATTAGCCTGTGTATATATATTATCATTAGAGAGAAAAGCAACATGAACCTCACACTACAATACCATCTTATATTAATCACTGTTAAAATATGTCTCGAGTTTAAGCCCAATGCAAAATTACGAATATTCCGAATTGGATATGTTGTGGATGTTCAAAATCGAGCAAAGAAGATCCGAATATCAACTTCCCGAATTTGAATCTGCGTTGGAGAGTCTAGCTGTTAAAATAGGAAAGTCCAACTTTGACTAGACTTGGATTTTTGTTTAAAATATACAAAGATATGTTTTGGATAGGAAACAAAATCCTATGAGAAGTTGGCAAAAGAATAAGGGTTTTACTTATATATAGACTTAAGGCCATGGGTGATAGTTGTGGATCACAAATTGTTTTGAAGCGCCACATGAGTGCTTGGTGTTCCGCCGTTGATCGTGAAGAATTGGTCTTGAAGCACCGCCGTTGTTGAGTGCTTGGGAGGGATTTTCTTTGTCGTGAATTACATCCAAGAAGGTTTAGTGTTAAAGCCAATTAAATCTTGTGGTAAGATTTGTGTGTAATTCCTTCGTGAGATTGAGAGATTATTTCTTGAGGAATTTCAGGGCTAAACACTGTGTGTGTTATTGGATGTAATTGGGGCTTGGGAAACACCGAGAGAGTGTTTGAGTGACTTGAGTGTGTAATCTCCTTGTATCGCTTGATCTATAGTGAAATTCGCTGCTGCTGTCCCCGTGGACGTAGGTCTTTACGATCGAACCACGTAAACTATGTCCGATTTATTTTCTTTTTCGTCTATATATGTTGTTCGACTGCCGCCCTATCGCAACAAGTGGTACGAGCCAGGCTTGGCTAAGTTGAAGCGAATCGATGGCGACGTAAGAAGTAAAAGTGAGAATCGATTGATTTGATGGGAAGGATTTTAGTTTCGGAAGATGCAGATTGAAGATTATCTTTATCGATGAAACTGCACTTGCCCTTGTCCGGGAGAAACCAGCGACGATGAAGCAAGCTGATTGGGATTTGCTGGATAGACGAGCTATGGGTGTTATTCGCCGACGTTGGCTCGTAACGTCGCGTTTAACATCCTGAAGGAGAAGACCACCGCTGATTTGATGCAAGCCCCTGTTGGATATGTACGAGAAGCCCTCTCGCGATCAATAAGGTCCGTTTGATGCGACGTCTGTTTAACTTGAAGATGAAAGAAGGTGCGTCGCTTGCGAGATCATATCAATGAATTCAATGTGATTGTTAGTCAATTGAGTTCAGTTGAGATTGATTTTGAAGATGAGGTACGTGCTTTGATTCTATTATCCTCATTGCCTGATAGTTGGAATACTACCGTTACTGCTGTTAGTAATTCCTCTGGGTCAACAAGTTTGACGTTTGATGGGGTTCGAGATTTGATTCTGAGCGAGGACATTCGTAGAAGAGAATCTAATCCGTATCTACCGCTCTAGTAGGTGAAAATAGAGGAAGATCTCGCAACACGTGTGGGTAATAGTAGTACCAATATGAACAGACGTAGTCAATCTAGGACTGCTAATGTTGTCTGTTGGAGTTGTGGCAAGAGGGGGCATCTTAGAAGAGATTGCCTTAAGCTGAAGAATGAGAAGGGTAAGGGAATTATGGTTGATTCTACAGATAATGTTGCAGCTGTAGCGTATAATGCTGATTATGTCTTGTCTGGTCACCGATTATTCATTGTTTGATGGATGGATTATGGATTCTGGTTGTTCTTTTCATGTCACACCAAATAGAAATTGGTTTATCACTTATCAAGGCACGGGCAGTGATAAAGTCCAGTTAGGGAACAACGCTAAGTGCGATGTTGTGGGTGTTGGTGATATTAAAATCAGAATGCATGATGGTATTGTGAGGGACATTGACCTGGAGTGAGGCATGTTCCGTAATTAAAAAAGAACTTAATTTCCTTGGGTGTCCTAGATTCACCGGTTGCAGGTATTCTTCAAAAGGTGGAGTTCTAAAGGTTGTTCGAGGTGCCCTAGTGATAATGAAAGGAATCAAGCACGATGGCCTGTATAAACTTCAAGGTGAGACAAAGTGATAAATTTCGCTGCCGAGACGTCGGATGCATCCGTTCGAGAGTCTTTTGACTCCGCTCAAAGAAGACTGGGTGTTTGTGCCAAGGCACAAGTTTGATGCTGGTGTCAGGATCTTGCAGTCAAAAGCTTTGATCGAGACAGAGACTGGTAAGTTGATCAAGCATGTGCAGACTGATAATAGCATGAAGTTTTGCTCAGAGCTGACAAATAAATTCTGCATGAAAGAGGGCATAGTGAAACACCGCACTAGTGCTAGTAAATCACAACAATTTGCAGAATTGATGAGCAGAACATTACTAGAGATGGCCCGAAAAATTATCTCTAGTGCTGGTATTGCTAGGAGAATCCTAGCTGATGTGCTAAGTACGGTAAGCTACCTGGTGAATAGATCCCCATCAACTCGCTATTGAATGGCAGGCTCCTAAAGAAGTGTGGTCAGTAACGTTGCTGATTATTCTATTCTTGGAATGTTTGGTTGCCCATGTTATTTTCGAGTGAGTGATGGTAAGTTTGATGGGAGGGCAAGGTGCATATTCCATGGCTATGCACAAGGTGAGTGGGGCGATCGCTTGTGGTGCCCAGATATAAATTCACCTGTTAACAAAGCAGAGAAGTTACCCTTGATGAGTCTCAAGTACTTCCAGGAGTGATTATAGCAATATTAATACGGATCTAGACGGTGTTCAGCTTGAGGTGAAGTTGCAACCAGAAACTCTGAGGTAGCGAGTACATGTACTAGCAAAGTAATCGACACGGATGGTGCTCATAGCGAGGTGGAGCTTATAGAGCCAACGGTTGCTGTAATCGCTGATATTGACAAGGTATGTATTCAATCTCCGATAGATATGGATGCAATAATGGTTTTATTTTATCTGCGGTTGAGGAGGTTGTGTCGAAAAATCCTTGCGGAGCAGTTAAAAGTGCATGTAGAGTTGGTATTCTGATGAGGTCCTCAGTTATGGCGAAGTTCAAGCGAGGCTTGGACTTGAATAATATCTGTGGTGGTTGAGCCCATCGGGGGTTAGGGGAAAGTAGCAGTAGAGTTTGAATTTTTATGAAGCGATTATGACTTAGCTCAAACGTCGAGCCAAGGTGGAGATTGTTAAAATATGTCTCGAGTTTAAGCCCAATGCAAAATTACGAATATTCCGAATTGATATGTTGTGGATGTTCGAAATCGAGCAAAGAAGATCTGAAGATCAACTTCCCGAATTTGAATCTGCGTTGGAGAGTCTGGATGTTAAAATAGGAAAGTCCAACTTTGACTAGGACTTGGATTTTTGTTTAAAATATACAAAGATATGTTTTGGATAGGAAACAAAATCCTATGAGAAGTTGGCAAAAGAATAAGGGTTTTACTTATATATAGACTTAAGGCCATGGGTGATAGTTGTGGATCACAAATTGTTTTGAAGCGCCACATGAGTGCTTGGTGTTCCGCCGTTGATCGTGAAGAATTGGTCTTGAAGCACCGCCTTTGTTGAGTGCTTGGGAGGGATTTTCTTTGTCGTGAATTACATCCAAGAAGGTTTAGTGTTAAAGCCACTTAAATCTTGTGGTAAGATTTGTGTGTAATTCCTTCGTGAGATTGAGAGATTATTTCTTGAGGAATTTCGCTAAACACTGTGTGTGTTATTGGGTGTAATTAGCTTGGGAAACACCGAGAGAGTGTTTGAGTGACTTGAGTGTGTAATCTCCTTGTATCGCTTGATCTATAGTGAAATTCGCTGCTGCTGTCCCCGTGGACGTAGGTCTTTACGACTGAATCACGTAAATCTGGTGTCCGATTTATTTTCTTTTTCTGTCTATATATTTTGTTCGATCGCTCGCTCCTATCACAACAATCACGACGATATATTACAGCCAAAGCCGAAAGTTGGTCATTCGAATCATTCGAGTCATTCAAATAGAAAAGCCCAAAATCATCGTGCACAGAGATTCTGCGTATTGTTAGTGGTATGGTTGAATCAACCGTTGGTCAGAGGTGGAACGAAGATGTATGATTCAAAGTGTTGATATGAATTGACGGATGATTAAGAACGCGCCACCTGATTTCTCTGGTGCAAGATGGAATAACTTGCCATGAAGCAACGAATGACTCCAACCAGAGAGAAGCAGGAACAGCCATGAAGTTTCATGCGGCATCAGGAGCAGCGTCCTGGTCATCCAGTTCGTTTCCGGGCCGTCGATGGGCCGTCTTCTCGGCTCAAGCTTCCCTAGCCGTGGAGGTTGAAACTTGTTTCCGTTGGCTCGAAAGGCCCCGCTGCTTCTCTCTGCACCGAGACCCGAGGATTTGTACCGTGTCATCAAACCCGTAGCCTTGAAGCACGGATGAACCAGTGGCCCTTTTGAGATTTCATAGCAGGTTAGGAAGAAAGATGTCGGATGTGGAAAGTGTTTGTCTAATGTTCTTTTCACAAAGGGAGAAATAAAGGAGCTGGCCACAAAAGCCCGTTTGCTAGCAAGACATGCCTGTATAATAGTTTTTAATCTATTGTGAGAATAGTAATCTATTTTAGATCACAAAGAAAAAAAAAACAAATAACAGTCTTTGCTAACAAAGATCCAACGATTCTCATCGTGCTCCACCCGGTTGCGGCATAGCCACTGGCGACAGGGATAACATAACCCTAACCGGTGGCTGGTGAGGATTTACTGGCAAGCATCGCTTGCCCTCACCGAGAGCGAGAAACTCCCCGGCAAGTGCCACCCCTCTCTCTCTCTCTCTCTCTCCTCTCTATTTCTTTGTTTTCTTAAAATAACTTAATTTGCTATTATGTCTGCTATTAATACACGGAAGATTTTGATTGCAGAAATCAATAGGCATAGAAGGACGTGGTTGCTCAATAAAAAAGAGTTCTAGAGAGCCAACATGCATCAATACTTGATGTTAAAGAACTAAAATTGTACTTAACCCAATAAAATAGGTTTATATAGTGATTATGAAGTCCAAAGGAAGACTAGTGGGCATATCTAACAAGTCGTGCCCAATACGGCGGATTTGATTTAGAGGGCATTGAGCATTGCGGGTTCTTTAACCTATTAATCTCCACCATCAAATCATATCAAGCTAGAGGAACCCGTAATGATATGCTATGTATTAAACAATGTGACTGATTTCTGTTCGGTGCTTTGATGGACCCACTAACTTAAATGGTTCTGCCACATTACTTGGTAAAGTCATATAGTATATCATTGTTCGTGTTTCTAGCATCACTCTATTTGTTTTGCCGATGTATGTAGTTTTTGCGCTTTGTTTGTTGGCCATCCGAGTGAAAATTGGCTATTACTGCCATTAGTTTTTTTTTTTTGGGTCAAGTATTGGCATTAAGTTAAGTCGCTGATTTTAATCCGTTTATATGGGCACGACATGGTAAAACTGCCCCCAAGGCGTGTTCGATCCGCCGGTCTCACCTTTTCAAACCCTTTGTGAACCTAGGAAGGTCGGTAAGAAGTTCTTGTTCATGCCCTCCATTTTCTAAGGTTGACATTAAGGAGAAATTTCGATGAAGACGTATGCCCTAGACCTTGGAAGAATGGAAACAGAACTTTGATGTCTCTTCCGGATCTGCCATGAAATTTCATATCATTGGATTCATTGCTTAAAAATGCTGTGAAGAATTATTTGATGGATCAAGACCCGTTTTATAAAAATGTGTTGCGCAAGTCAAGACCTATATTCGAATTGTGCGTTGAAATATGGCCCGCATGCATGGTGCAATTTTCACTTTCCATTTGTAGCATCGCTTAATATAAACGCGACCAATTTAAACAAGCTCACCATTATTCAGAGGCTCGAATACTAGCGAAATGAAAGCGAAAGCGGTAGTAGGGAAATTGTTGGGAAGTATCGCATGGCGTAGAGAGAGAGAGAGAGAGAAGGGGGGGGGGAAGGGAGGAGGGAGGGAGCGCTTACATGATAGTACAACAAACTGGTTCGGGTTCGGATTCCGTCCAGATGTACGTCGGCGGATGTGCAACGACAACCTGCGGCCTCCGCTGCCTGGGGCTTTTGCTCTTCTTTCTTCTCCTTGACTTCTCCACCGCCTCCAACTTCGCATGACCCACGTTCTTGCGAAGATTCTCGGTGAGCTCGACTGCATCAAATTCATCCCCGTTACTTCAATCACATCTCGGTCCGTTCCTTTCAAACTCAACGATGAGAACCCTACATGCATTAATCGAGCAAAGAAGAGAAATTAGCTTTCAAGGAAATGGAAATAGTTTAGGTTTTATGCTTTCTTCTCAGCCTACTCCATTACCTATGGCAAAGAAAGGTTCTCTTTTTTTGTTGTAAAATCTTTTGCTTCTGTCAATCCTGAAAACCAATTCATTCCTTCAAGCAACAAGTTTCTTTTTGGACAAGGACCTCTTCAGCCTGCTTCATATCCTTAACAGGTATTACAACTAATTTTCTGTCTTCAGGAACTTTTTTTATCTTTCTTGTGGACAACCCTAAGTACACTCTACTGTTATTTTAGTTTTTCATTATTACCTGGGACAGTGGCTGCAATTTTAAGAGCCTCCGAGCGATTATCTCGCGCTCCAAATTTCGGGCAGAGCCAGCACTTCAGCTTCCTACCGTTCATGTTGTACACCTTGACCACCACCTTTTTCTGCAAGCACAAAGAACTGGGATCATATATATCAACATTTTCTGGTAAACAGATCAAACATTAAGTGTCATACTAGATTTCGCACCTTAGCCATCGTCTTGGTTTGTTGAGGATGATGCTCTTCAAGAGACCTGCAGATAATTTTCCAATCTTCTTAGAGATGGACTGAATAGAGTTAGGGCATGATTTGTATTGTGTAGACGACAGAGAGATAGAGACTGTGTGTTTATAGCCATTTTCTTCTTTTCGTATTGACTCTTGACTGGAGTTTTTTAGGTGGAAAAGGAGAATGCCGCGACAAATTTCAACAAAAAAAAAGGTGGAAAGAAGCTAGACAGAGCTGGGGGAATCTGTGTGGGAAATTTCGACGCGACCTGCCTCCAAGACAAGTCCGTAGACGTCGCTTTCCTCACATTTGACGTGCAAATTGGGGCAAGGCCAGCGGCGACAATAAAATCGCCATAATCTACAAACCCTAGCTGCTCATGGTTCTTTGATTCTGTGTGTTGTAATCACATGACTTCCTATTCCAATTTATTTAAGTCAAAATCATATACTTCATAAACACCTATTGTTCACACAGCTCATAACTCTCAAATGATAGTTAGTCATACAGGAAATGTTCTAACATCCATCTTGTCCTTACCCGATACATTTATGGTTCCCAAACTCTCTTTGAACTTGATCTATGTGGGTTAGCTATGTGAGCTTGGTTTTTACATTCATTTCTCTTCAAATGGTTGTCGCGTGTAGGATCCATGTTGACATCTAAATTTTGGCGATGTGGTCATTTATTTATTACATAAAAAATTAGAGATTAATTTTATCCTTGAAAAAAAATATTAATTGCATAGCATATAGATTTAGGTATATTTATTTTAATTGAACCGGTGGTGAATGGGTTCGAATTTATGTTTCGAGCTCTAGATTGGTAGGCCGGGCTAGGCTCATGAAAGGAGCAAATTAGCCCAAGCCCGTTGTTTTTTTAATTAATTATCTTGTGAAAATTGAGATTTAATGCGCTATTACGGTGAATTTTTGAAATTTAAGAAAATCGCATTGTAATCTTATCTTCAGTAATGGGCGATACAATTAGTAGAGGATATTCGAGAGATAAGGAGAATAAAATATTTTTGTGATCGGAGGCTATAGGCAATTGTCGCGACTTCTTTTTTTTTTTTTCTCGGCGCCCGCAATTGGGTACGAACGCCTAAGGAGGCTAATGGCTCGGTTGAATTTGGTTAAGCGCGACTCTCTCAAGTCCACCAATTCACGACTTAATGGTTCAAGTTTTTAGCCTCGTAAATCAACTTTTAAAATGGAGTCACCACTAATCGATTCGGGGTGGGTTGATTAGAAACCCAAGCGAAGTATCGGGAGAAATACTCATCAGTCCAAGAACTGGAGAAATTAGAATCGGGGACTTGATTACACTAGTTAATCACTAATGCCATTTCGATACCTGTCTTGTTTAAACCCTAAGGCTTTTTAGATGCTCGAGGGATTTTCCATGCATTTAGGGATTTTTTGAGTCTTTTCTAATTTTTGGACATAAAAGGGGATTTTTGGTATTTTTTTGGAAAAATACAAGTCCTTTTTTGGCTTTTTCTAATTTTTTTGGCTTTTTCATGAATTTTTGGTTTTTTTTTGGATTTTCGGTATTTTTTTGGAAAATATGGAATATTTTTTATTTTTTTTTTTTGGAAAATAAAATATTTTTGGATAATAATTTTTTTATTTTTCTCGATTTTTAGAAAATAAACCATTTTTCAACATTTTTTAAAAATATTTTTCGATTTTCTGAAATTAAAACATTTTTTTTTTTTTTTTAAAATAAATTGTTTATTTATTTATTAGAATATTATTTTATATTAAAATAATTAAACAAAATAAAGCCGACTGGGTCGGATCCGAAATTATAGTTGATTCTGCAAATAATGTTGCAGCTATAGCAGATAATACTGATTATGTCTTGTTTGTCACTAATGATTCATTATTTGATGGATGGATTATAAATTCTAGTTGTTCTTTTCATGTCACATCAAATAGAAACTGGTTTATTACTTATCAGTGCATGAGTAGTGGTAAAATCCAATTAGGGAACAACGCTGAGTGTGATGTTATGAGTGTTGGTGATGTTAAAATCAGAATGCATGATGGCATTGTGAGGATATTGACTAGAGTAAGACACGTTCCAAAATTGAAAAAAAAACTTAATTTCCTTGGGTGCCATAGATTCAACTGGTTGCAGCTATTCTTCAAAATTTTGAGTTCTGAAGGTTGTTTGAGGTGCATTGGTGATAATGAAAGGAATCAAGCATGGAGGCCTATATAAACTTTAAGGTGAGACAGAGACAAATTTCACTGTGGAGACATCGGATGCATCTGTTCGAGCGTCTTTTGACTACTCGAGGAAGACCTAGGTGTTTGTGCCAATGCACAAGATGCTGATGTTGGGATCACGTGATTGAGAGCTTTGATTGAGACGGAGACTGGTAAGTCAATCAAACATGTGCAGACTGACAATAGCATGGAGTTCTGCTTGGAGCTGGCAAATAAATTTTGCATGAAAGATGGCATAGTGAAACACCGCACTAGTGCCAGTAAATCACAACAATTTGCAGAATTGATGAATAGAATATTACTAGAGATGGCCCGAAAAGTTATCTCTAATGCTGGTATTGCTAGGAGAATCCTAGCTAATTTGATTAGTACGATAAGCTGCTTGGTGAATAGATCCCCATCAATTGCAATTGAATGGCGAGACTCTTGAAGAAGTGTGCTCGGGTTACGTTGCTGGTTATTCTATTATTAAAATGTTTGGTTGCCCGTGTTATTTTCGAGTGAGTGATGGTAAGCTCGATTGAAGGGCAAGGTGCATATTCCATGGCTATGCACAAGGTGAACAGGGCAATCGGTTGTGATGCCCAAATATAAATTCACCTGTTAACAACAAAAAAGTTACCCTTAATGAGTCTCCAGTACTTCTGGCTAGGAGTAATTATAGCAGTATTCAAACGGATCTAAATGGTGTTCAGCTTGTGGTGAAGTTGCGACCAGAAACTCCTGAGGTGGCGAGTACGAATACTAGGAAAGTAATCGACACAGATGGTGCTTGTAGTGAGGTGAAGCCTATAGAGTCAATGGTTGCCGTAACTGCTGAAATTAAGAAGGTACGTATTCAATCTCCTGATAGATATGAATGCAATAATGGTTTTGCTTTATCTACGGTTAAGGAGGTTGTGTCGGAAAATCCTTGCGGAGTAGTTAAAGATGCATGTGAAGTTGGTATTCTAATGAGGTCCTCGGTTATGACGGCTTGAACTTGGATAATATCCATGGCGGTTGAGCCCATCGGGGTTATGGGAAAGTAGCGGCAGAGTTTGATTTTTGCGAAGTGATTGCACTTGGCTCAAACTTCGAGCCAAGGTGGAGATTGTTAAAATATGTCTCGAGTTTAAGCCTAATGTGAAATTACGAATATTCCAAATTGGATATGTTGCGGACATTCGAAATCAAGCAAAGAATATCCGAAGATCAACTTCCCAAATTTGAATATGCATTTGAGAGTCTGGCCACTAAAATAGGAAAGTCAAACTTTCACTTGGATTTGGATTTTGTTTAAAACATACAGATATATGTTTTGGATAAAATCGTTTAAGTTATGAAACAGAATCCTATAAGAAGTTGGCAAAAGAATAAAGGTCTCACTTATATATATATATATATATATAGATTTGTGGCCATGGATGGAATGAGATTGATCATGAAGAAGTGTTCTTGAAGCGCCGTCTCGTTGTCGAGTGCTTGGGAGGGATTTTTTCTTTGTCGTTCTTGTTCGTGAATTACATCCAAGAAAATTTAGTGTTCAAGCCAATTAAATATTATGGTAAGATTTGCGTGTAATTCTTTCGTGAGATTGAGAGATTATTTCTTGAGGAATTTCGAGACTAAACACTGCATGCGTTATTGGGTGTAATTGGGGCTTGGGAAACACCGAGAAAGTGTTTGAGTGACTTAAGTGTGTAATCTTCTTGTATCGCCTGATCTATAGTGAAATTCACTGCTGCTCTCCCCGTAAACGTAAGTCTTTATGACCGAACCACGTAAATCCGGTGTCCGATTTATTTTCTTCTTAAATCTATATTATTGTTCGATCGCTTACCTTTTCGCAACAGCTTACCCATAAGATTTAATCAACTTCAACACTTTCGAATTGCTTCTGGGTATAATTCATGAAAAACAGCCTCTTGATGCTCTTCACAAAGAAGAATCGCTGCTTATGTAGAAAATATTTAGATAAAGAATAGAAAACCTAGTCAAACTTAGGAAACCTCCATTTAGATCAATTTTCCTTCATCAGCTCAAACTCAAGATATGTCTTCAATAGAGAATTTACAAGATTAGTTCAAACAGACGAGACACTTGAGGATCATTTTTTTTTTCTAGTTGATAAATTTGTTCTTGAAACTGATAGTTTCCTACAATACTCTAGGATATGAAGGACCTATTATTTCTCATTCTGAATTAATGAGGTGAAAAGGCTACTTGAAGATCATAAATAACTTCATATTCCTCTTTTTGTATTTATAACAATGCGACCGCCTCCACAACCAGATTTGCAGTCGCAAGAAGTTGACCACAACCGTATCAAGCAACAAGTGCGATGGTGAACGCCACTACCATTAGCCTCTCGCGGCGACCAAAAAATTGCGAGTTGTGGCGGGAAATAGCGATGGTACCACGGATTGGAACCAGGGCAAGGTGTGCAGTGGCTGCAATGACTAGATTGGTGGGAACTGAAATGGAAATTACAACAAGCATGCAAGGAAGAAAAAGAAAAGAAAAAAGGTGTTCGTCCTTGAAATAGATTTTGAAATAAGATGGCGTTCCACGTCAATGATGATGAATATATATTATGGTCGCTTGGCTAACCACACCAACTATGAGATACTCCACTTTACAAAAGCAATACATTGAATCGATTTTACAAAGTCTAGGCACTTAATTAAACCAAAAAGTATTAAATATCAAATCGCACACCAGCAAAACTACAGGTGTGTATGGTGTTATTATTAAAAAAAAAAAGCTTAGTATCTCGATGAAATTTGCTACACTATACTTGGATTAATGGAAGTGAAGAGAATTGAAGAAAATAATAACTCGGGGCTGGCTTGATATATATAAGACTAGATTAAAGTAAGTATTATCGTGTCCAATTTTTCAATGACATAGCCGTTCAAATTCTAATAAGAGAAAAGCCTAATCCTAATTAACTTGGGTCCATCAGCATTTGCAAAGTCGGTTCTAACATCCAATCATGGGCTTTTCAACCTTTGAACTTGCTTGATTCGTAGCAAATGGGATTACAAAAATCAAAGCAGGATAGATTGCGAAACCACTAAAGCCTATTTTCCACAGTGGGAAGTAGAACTGCTCTTAACAATACAAGCTACCAAACGGTGATTCGTGATGTGCATACTCTGCTCAAGTTGGGTGGTTTAAATATTTGCACTTGAAGCAATACGTGGGTTTTCCTTAAAATGCTCCACCAATAGCAAGAAGTTGATTATTATTATTTTTTCTACAATTTTTCTTGAAACGCAAAAATTTTCCAGAACACTCGAGCACACTAGGGACCTTTAGTTTTTCTCGTGCTGCGTTTGCAAGTCAAAAAGACTACTTGAAGATCACCAACGAATTTGCACGTCTCCTTTTGCATATACGACCACACGGGTAATTACGGCCAAGCCCGATCAAATTTGAGGTCGTGTCAAGGAAACCGCCACAATCATTTTGAGATCTTCGGCCCACTTTTCCGACGTCTTTTTTTTGTCTACAGTAAAAAGTGAGTATGGTCGTGTTTTCCGGAAAGCATTGATAATTTCCAGGAGTCTTCCTAATTTTAGGAGACTTTGTATTGTGTTCGATAGTTGGACAAATATCCGACACACTTAATTACTAGATCTCAGAAAATCTGACACGTCTAACACGTGATTCCGACATATATGGGATCAATTTTAAAAAAAAATCAGTAAATGAATTGTTAAAATGTAAATATATAAAATAATAAAAGATAATAATAATAAAGAGAGAAATAAGAAAAACCTAATTTAATCTTATCTTTTAACTCTCACTATCCATGACCCAAGATTTTTAGTATAAATTCTAGACTCTTTTTATTGTTATTTATTTTGTGAACTTGAATTAAATTAAGTTGATTTATGTTAGAGTTTTCTATTTTTTCAGAAATGATGGGTTAGCGTATCATGTCATTACGCATATCATATATCAAGATCGGTGTTACTTAGGTTTCATGAACCCATTTTTAGAGTGAGTATGCGGTTGATTCTTCTTTTATCAATTGGTTTCATTTGGATCTATTTTTAGAAGAAAAAGTTAGCCCATTTGATTTCTGCCCTGGCCAAACAAATAATGTGATTTTGCCACTTGGTCCTTAGATATTTGCTTTTCAAAAGTTGTACAGACAAAACTCATCGATGAAGATTTTGGTTCGAAGTAGGAGAATCATTTTTACCTTCCTTTTATCGGTGAAAAGATGAAGATAGATGATCAGTGCAGCTGTCCTCTCTAACTGTTATTATTTGGGTCTCATACCATTCACAAAATATTTGATTTGAGGCCAAATTACTTAATTTACTACAAAAACCTTAAGTGGATTGCACGATGCTACATACTTGCGATATGAGATGTTACGTACGAACGAATGAAAATGTGCTTGTGCGTGTATAGACGCAGCTAATCATATCCAAACCTGTCGTGTTTTCACAAACAAAGTATTAGCTTGGATAATTAAATCAATAGGTCTAAATGTATCATTAAGGGGCAATCAAAACGCGGCACGTTTATTATTCGCATATAAATAGGTTTGATCTGTTAATAAAACAAACTTGTCTAAACTAACACAAATACGCTTGCTTTCGTGTAGTGTAAATGAGCTGTGTTGAAAATCGCTATATCCGGCTAACGTAGTTCGATGGATATGCGAAAAATTAGAAAGTCTTCCTAGATGAGATATTGAATGCCCAAATCATACTTGAATATGTAATCTTGTGGAGGACAATGACACTTCTTTACTACTAGATTACCCTGGTAAGTGGTAAGGAATCATCTATGTTGAAGATTATATACGATCCGAAAAACTCCTTGATCACCAATGGTCTTCTATTTGCAACATTGCTTTCTGTTTTCTGTGTTGATTCGTTTATTATTAACGTTCATGCTATTAGAGTAGGAAGTGAAGTGTGCTCTATTGCAATTTGACGACAAAAGTCTTAAGCACGCAACTGACGCGATGCTTTTGTTGAAATCCATTACACCCGATAAAGTGACAACTCGAGTAGGGATAAAAAAGGACTAGGAGAAATTGAACTCGAGATTTGCAAGTTTAGCTTGGAGAGAACTCGATCTATCCAAATCTACAGAAATTATTTAAGACGTACGACGATTCTTTCAAGGAGTGAACATCATATCCTTTTTTTCAGGACATCTTCGGCCAACTTATGACGTATTGTTGTCCACCGCAAAAGTAAATTATGGCCGTGTCTCGTTTTCGGGCTGAACCCATTTCGAGTGTTTCTGCAGATAATTCTTCTTTTATCAATTGGTTTCATTTGGATCCATTTCAAAACTTTTTAGCCCATTGAATTTCTGCTCTGGTCAAACAAATAATGTGATTTTGCCACTTGGTCCTTAAAAATTCGCTTTTCAAGAAGAAAATTCTAAATCTAGTAAAGTAAATAATGCCATTCTGAGAACCGATTTTTCTTATATTTGCATTATATTAATTTTTTTTACTGGAATTTTTTTTTACCGTAAGCCAGTAAAAAAAAATTGTTGTTTCTTGCTCAATTCTATTATGGGAGCCAAACGAACAATAGGAATACCAATGCCCTTTTGTATTTCCATTCTATTTTCCAATTTTTTTTTCGATATGACTCCATTTCTTTGGACCAAACACGCATTTGGGCCTTGTTTGGCGTATTGTTGAAGGATTTGAATTACTTAACTTCACCTATTATTGAGACTGCACCATCACTATTATTACAAAAAAAGAATATAGCATATTTGATAAATACATTTGAAAAGGTTTTTTAGCAAATTGAAACTAAAAATATAATCAAAAATAAACAAATACTTGTGCAAGACGTCGCCAATAATAAACTAGTGGAGGACTTGCAGACCGACACAGTTGATGATGGGGGTGGTCCATGATGTTCAAGCCCATCAACCTCCATATGGTCTCTGAGCTTTGTCATGATCAGGGGTGTGCATGGTCCGGGTGGGTGGTTCCCGACCTAGAACTGAGAACCGCCCGCTAAGAACCGATTCCAAAAAATGGGAACCGAGAACCGCCCGCTAGTTGCATGGATCCACCCGGGAAACTGCCGCGCGATCCGGTCCGGTTCCCGGTGGATCCATAGAACCGGTCCAACCTCCACACCTTCCCCTTTTCGCCTTCAACTGGTTTGCGACCCTCGCTCCACTTCCATCTCGGCCACCACTACCATCTTGGCCACCCCTCCGTCGTCTCCCACTCCTCCCTCAAGACCGACAATGAGGAGGACAATGGGGACGATGAGCCGTTCTTAGACCTAGACAATGGAGACAATGAGCAGAGGAAAAAGGGCGTGGCATTCTCGCTCCTTGTGAGCGAAAGCTTTCGACTTGAGCTGCATTTGAAAGTTTCCCGACAAAGAACAGATAAAAACATGGTGAACGAGGAAAAAAGAGAGCTTCCAAAACTTACCAGCAAGAGAGAGAACAGAGAGAAGTAAGAAGAAGAAGGAAAGAGGAAGACGCTCCATAATGCCAGTGGGGGTTCTTCACGTATGCAATCGCACACCCCCTTGGATCCCCTGCTTCGCTCATTGAAAGCGCATCGCAAATCCCCTCACATCGAATTTTTTTAATATTAAAAATTTATATATTATTATAATATAAACCTCTGGCCCGAGTGGGCGGGTGAGCGGATGTGCCTATGAAATCGGAAACCGGACCGGTACCCACTGATTCCCATAAATTGGAACTGGGAACCGGACCGGATCTCTTAAGAACCACCGGTTTCGGGCGGTCCGGGCGAATCACGATTCTTTTGCACACCCCTAGTCATGATACATCCTTCGGACCTCTGAATTCGAATCACATCCTCAAGTCCTAAGTTTCGACCCCCAAAAAAGTCCTAAGTAACGCCACAGAACAGCACCCACCGTAGCCATGGATGTCGTCAGCCTCATGCGACTACAGCTCTGGGGTTGTGCAAGGGGCGCAACATCCGCTACAGCTTATTGACGGGATTGGCAGAACCCGTCATTCTAAAAACCGGCCAAGTGACAAAGTCGGGCTTGATGCCGAGGCAGAGTTTCTTCGCCCTGTGCAACTGTAATTTGGAGTCATACAAGGGGGCAACCTGGTTAGAACCTCCAGGTTGATTGATAGATTGAGAATAAGAGAGAGAGAGAGAGAAGAGAGAGAGAGCAAGTGAAACGAGTGGGCATAGGATGTCATCCGTGTAAGGAGCCTTGACCGCGGGTATTCGGTACAGTGATCGCCAAGCAACGCCTCAGCAATGGGCGGACGTCGGCCATCGTCAGGCATCATTTTCCGTATAGACATGTCTAGATGTCTTGGGAAACAAGACCATAGCGGGTAAAACGTAGGGAGGAAGAAGGAGAAGCCACAGAAGGAGAATACATCTCCGCCCATTGAGATGCGTTCTTATAAGATTCCCATTCTAAAATGTCTAGCTGTGCAAGAATCGCTCCAACCTAAGAAAGATCATTAAGTTGAAATAGAGATGATTCCGCAGCAATTACTGTCGAGGCAGAAATATAGAGTAGGTCCAACGATTCTATCCTCAGGCTCGCATACATCCACCATCTGGAAGAAAGAAATCATTCTAGTCTAATCGGAACCAAGCTATCAATGCAAACTTGAATTGATGGAAGAGAACACAGCATCTTTTTAAGTCCAATTCAGCAGAAAACAGAGTTCATATTACTACACGACGAAGATGACGCATCAATCCAAGTAATATTCGACTGCAATCACTCCAAGTAATGCTATTATGTAATTAAATTAACAAATAAGAGGCTCCCAGATTGAGGCTCTAGACATCAAAGTCCTGGTATTGCTGAAGGACCTGGGTGCAGCCAGCCAAGGGCTGGTCCATCTCGAATCCCATGTTGTTGGCATATCGGGTGTCGGAAACGATCCCGTTGTAGCGGGTGAGGATGACACGGGCACGGTCACGTCCTGCGGCCGGCTTCTGGCAATTGAGCTGCGGGCTGCTCAGGAGCATGGCATCGCAAAGCTGGTCCTGGTGGTCCTCCGAGACAAACAGCTTGTAGGTTCCGGTGGAGTCGGTGGTCGCCTCCTGGCTGTACAGGAGCTTCATGCTGGTCCTGTCCTTGCATTCCACTTTTACCTTGGCACCTGTTGAATCAGTCCAACAGAAAATGCGGTTCAGCAAAGTAATCTCAAGAGCGACAACAGCCAAATTATGGGATGAGACGCATCCAACATCCACAATATAAGTCCTCATGTAAACTGGAGTCACAATTACAATCATGAGGAGAGTTGTGCAGGCAGACACCAAATGTCCTCTCATTCTCAACTTGCCAAAAAGCTTTCTTGCATATTCTAACAAGGCCAAAGATCACTCCATTCGACCTAACGATGAAAGGATATTGGCCCGGCTTTTCTCATTCACGGAATGGACTGCTTAAGAATAAAAAACTACAGACTGCAGCAAGCAATAACAAGATTCGCCAATTGGGTAAATTGATCGCCCCAAAAGATCAAAAGGGGACGCGTTAAGAGGTGCTATTGACAAGTAGTAGGGATTTGCAGTTCCAACTTCCATCTCTTTCCAACTAGCACCCACCGCGGCTCGACAGCCGCCATCGAAGGATCCACGTCCTGATTCAAATGCAGTTGAAAATGCCCAATGACGGTTTTCTTTCTCACTCAGTGAGCATAACCCGAATTCCAGAACTCCCAATCTACACCAGATCTACCCGACTCAAGACGATTTACCGAAGAAACGACTACCGTAAAGCCCTATACACGGTCGAACAAATCGCTGTCTTTCGAACAGTTCCAAGTCGCAAATCTGCAGAAATTTTCCCAAACTACCCTCCCACGCTACACAAAATGCTCAAATCAAACCCTCCTCCACAAGATGAAGCAACTTCACAAGGGCGGTCGAACGAAACGCCGATATTCAAAGTCACGCCACACAACTCAGCCGCTCCTAAAAAGTAGCACTAGCAATCAACTGGGGCGCGCACACTATTCACGACTCTGCCATCCCCTGCACACTTCACCACACTACACCACAATCGCCACGGACGCAAGACTGCGGCGACCGTACACGCAGATCCTAACGTCCGGCAACCCGATCCGCGCCACATCTACCCCAGATCTAAACGATATACCATTACGCTACAGCAGAGTGACGGCGACAGTAACGGCAGACTGTGACGCTCCGCCTTCCTAAGAGAGACAAAAAAGAAACGGGGGCGGAAAAGGGAAGCGCTACTGCTCAAAAGTCGCAAATGGGTCAGGCGAGACGGGGGCGTTACCGGCGATGTAGGTGGAGGCGGGGGTCTCGAAACCGGCACGGCAGGTGTCGCAGTAGACCTTCCCCGTCACGGTGAGCGGGTTCCTGGCGGGCCGGGCGGCGACGGCGATCGCCGGGAGCAGGCAGCAGAGGGCGAGCAGGACGGAGAGCCTCGCCATTTTCGTTCTCGAAAAGATTCAAGCTTTGGGCTCGACGGTGCGGTGGAGGGAGAAATCAGAGGGAGTACGCAGAGGGAAAAAGCGAAGAGAGATGGGGTGATATAGAAGGGCAGAAGATAAAAAGGAAAGAGAGGGGCACGAAAAGGTAAAGAACCGGGGGATCCTGTGCGGAAGGTCTACGATGCGCCGGCGCTCGGGATTGTTGTGGGCCGCTCGATTTGAGGACCGGGGTGGGAGAGTCAACGGGCGGGGGAGCGCGGAGGGCGGGATGTGGGGAGGGGCGTGGTGGGGGAGGAGCAGGGGATAATCACGGGGGTCGTGATTGCGCATTGGGTGCTGGGCTGGCAGCTGTCGGTGGTCACATGGGGGGGGAATCATGATAGCGTTGCCAATTTATTAGGAAAGAAATCCGTGAATCGAGCGGGCTCGTGTACGCCGTTAGATGAGATGGGACCCACGGGAACCCGCCCGATCTAACGGTGCGTGCGAGCTGGGATCTCCTGCGCCGGCGCAGCAGGCAATGACTGCTCGACCGATGGGAGAGAGAGGAAGCAAAGGAGAGCTGTAATCCAGAAAGCCGCGTCGGGGCGGTGCGCGGCAGCGAGGTTTCAAACCGCGTAAGAGGTTTGAACGAAAGGCGTGGGGCCCATTCCTTTCCTCGTGGGCCAAGCCCAAAAGCGATGGGCTTTTAGCCCAGTATCGCGATGGTATAATTTTGTTTCGCGAATAATATGAACTAGGAGTATGTAAAAGAATTGGGATTCCCTTGCATCGTCCAAAACCTAGACCTAATCGTCCGGAACTGGGTGGTTCTTTAGAGGGTTGATCCGACTCCAGTTCCAAATTATGAACCAGTGGAGGGCAGTCCGGTTCAGAATCTATGAATCGGATCCATCCCCCAATCGGATCGGACGGATTAATTTTTAATATTAAAAAAATTAAAATTACTAATTAACAAACCTAACATCAAAATGATCAATAAAGTTCTAAGATCCACCATCTCTATCGCATTGTTGGTTGGGGTAGGTGTGTTATCATGAAACTTCCCACCATTAGTGCGTGTATCCGTCTACTCTACTTTAAATATTCATTTACTTTTTTTTTTTTTTGAGATGATTCATCAGCATTCGAATCTCAACTCCTGCCTTTAATTTTAAAAAGTAGCATTTTATCCATCATCTTGCATAGCTTGGTGTCGATGAGGCAAAAGGTCGCTTTCATCCTCCTCCAAGTTAACCATATCCAGTGATTTTTTTTCCTTAGACCATGAGTTTACTAGAAAATTTCTAGTATATTACCTGATATGAAGAGTTCTTATTGTGGGATTTAAAAAGTGATATTATTATTATTGTGAGACCAATTCTATGGATCCACTGGAATCGACCAGACCGGTGGTCCGGTTCTCGGGTGAATCCATATAACAAACGGGTGGATTCCGGTTCCAATTTTTCGAAACCACTCATTAGCGGGTGGTTCTCGGTTCTAGGTCGGGAACCGTTCGCCCAGACCATGCACACCCTAATATGAACATCCTTTTTCCCTAAAAATCACTACTTGATCATAGCCAAAAGTAGGACCGTTTCAAAAAATAATTACCTATGTATCGCTTACAAAATTGAATGAAATTAAAATATTTTTATCATACATGAAGATGTTTAGATATAAGTTCTTATCGATGAGGAGAAATTTTCATTGACTAATTATTATAATTTCCAAGCTATACAAGTGATTGTTGTTAAGAAAATATTTTCCAAACCACTTACTTTTAATGAAACAAACGAAACCCTAAAATTTTCAATTTTTTCCCACGCCTTTTAATACATTCCTAGATAGCACAAGAAAAGAAATTTTGTCTCTTCTTTTTTATTCTTTTTTTATATTGTTTTTAGTTTCTGGGAACTACGTTTTCGGTCAAGACGTGTACATGCCCTTATGAGTGGTCATCAGTCTGGCACGAGAGGAATGCGTACTCCTCCCACTGGCACCTCAAATGGTGGGAATATTGGAACATGGGGGGCGGCGGAATTGGTGGCGCCTCAAGTGGGCGGAGATCTATAGATAGAGATAGAGCCGGTGTTGGACCGCCGGTGTTGGACCGGCTGTGGCAAGTCCACCACCGCGGGTCCTGCACCCGTTTGACTCTTGTCTTTCCTTTTTGCTCTTTCGGAGCATTTGCATTGAGTGCTGGGCCAGCAGCTGGCGGTGGTCACATGGCGGGAATCATGATAGCGTTGCCAATTCATTAGGAAAGAAAATCCATGAATCCAGCGGGCTTATGTACGTCCGTTAGATGAGATGGGACCCATGGGAAGCCGCCTGATCTAACGGCGCGAGCCAGCTGGGATCTCGTGCGCCGGGGCAACAGGCAATGACTGCTCGACTGATAGGAGAGAGAGGAAGCAAAGGAGAGCTGTAATCGAGGAAGCCGCGTCCGGACCGTACGCAGCAGCGGGGTTTCACACCGCGTCAGAGGTTTGAACGAAAGGCGTGGGGCCCATTCCTTTCTTCGTGGGCCAAGCCCAAAAGAGATCGCAATTGTATAATTTTGTTTGGCGAATTATATGAACATCTTTTCTCCCTAAAAATCACTACTTGATCATAGCCAAAAAGAAAAAAAAAAGGAAAAAAAAAAAGACCATTTCCAAAAATGATCACTCGTGTCGCTTACAAAATTAAATGAAATTAAAATTATTTTTATCATATATGAAGATGTTTGGACATGAATGTTTATAGATGGTGGAGAAATTTCCATTGAACAATTATTATAATTTCCAAACGATATAGGCGATTATTATTATCGTGAAATAAACGGAGCCCTAAAATTCTCAATGTTTTTCCACACCTTTTAATACAGTCCTGGATAGCATAAGAAAAGAAATCTTGTTTCTTCTTTTATATTCTTTATTTTTTTTTTTTATTGTTTTTAGTTTCTGAGACCTACATTTTCAGTCAAGATGCGTACATGCACTTTTGAGTGGTCGTCGAGGGTCACTAATTGCTCTTATGGATTTCGCAACCAAATTACTAAATTATGATTTTGATCATTGAATAGGATTTGGACAACCAACATAGTTTGATTGAGACCCGATTAAATTACTTTCCGAATTTTGATGCCGTCGTTTGTGAAATGTTCCCCCAACGCCATAGCCGTAAGGAAAACGAAACTTTTGAGGCACATGAAGCACATCGTTATAAGTGTCACAACTTGGCATTTTTAATCAGGGAAATTGTGTACTAGAAATGAAATGATCAAATTCATATAATAATATGTCGATTTCAAGGCAACGCATGAGGTATCACGTTGCGAAGCGTCAGTAGTATTACATTTTTTATATCATATGCTCGAATGTGCACCTCGTCTGGACATTTACATCCCCATCAATGAAGCGACCACGATGACTACTGTATGCAAATAAATAATGTAAAAGAATATATATGGAACATGCATTGCCGCGTCATCTCTCCAATATTGAGGATTAACAACTGGTCAACGAAACCTAATTCCCGGCTGAATACTTCTAGATGGAGAAGCACAGAGTCCAATTGGGATTAACTCCACTAGCACAAATGATTATTTTACTGCATTCTTTTGTGATGTGATTTTTTTTTTAATAGGGTGATATTACCATACCCATTCCGACGAATCTCTTGGAATGACGTATACTTTTTATGGGTAACTAGCAGATGTGCATATGCGCGATGGGTGTGTGCAAGAAGCTAGACATGCGAGAATTCGGCAGAACCGAATTTATTACTAAATATTTTAATTATCAAATAATGAGAAGACATTATTGAACAAAAAAAAAATACACGGTTTACGAGGAAATATTATGTGGAAAGGTACAAATATTCCAAGAATTGATGTCTTTTTCAGGAAGGCTGTTTTTTTATGGAAAAGATCCAAATTAATATTTAGCATGCGACGAGATTATATAAAATTTATAATGTTCTCATTTTCTCATGAATTTAATATTTACAACAGACATTATTAAAGACATTTTAGAAAGCTTAAATGGATTGATGTCCGTTTTACTTCTTATAATAGTATTGATTACCTAAAGGATAGTGGCAAAAGTTTCACGCGGAAATTAAATCAAAGTTAAATGGTGATGTGGTGTTGGCTTAGCATCTTACATGACTTTTAAATATTATTAAATATAAAAATGACAATATTTAAAATTCGAAAAAAAAAATCCAAAATTAAAAAGAAAACAGAGACCATGGATGCCAAAAAACACCAACCCTTTTGCTAGAGCCGGTGGCCACAGTCTGATCACGGCTAGGTCATGTGAACAGGAAAAGATCTCTTGGGCTGGGCAACCCTGATGACGGATGGTCAGGGTTGAGCAAGCCTTGCGAGATCTAGCTTGTCGAGGGTGGCGTACGGTTGGATCGATATGGGTCACTCAACCCAAGTTTCATACAACCTAAAAGGTGCCACCACTTCTCTCTCCAGCTCTTCTCCCTTCGTCTGAATCGGAGGCCACCAGGGTGGCGGCAGCGGCAACGACTATGCCGTGGTTGGCTAGAGGTGGGCAAGCACTTGGTGGGCCTCGTCAGTGCTTTAAGTGGATAAGTGCCTTTCTATTAATTTTCTAATATTTCGACTCATTCAATACAAATTAGTTAGTCATTACTTACGTGGATTTTCATTTCGTTTTCGTTTTTGTATAGAAGAACCAACTTGAATAAAAAGAAATATAGTTTAGAGATCACTTTATCCAAAAAAGAAAAAAAGTAGGTATAGGGGATTGAACTAATTGGAATGATACTCTAGCGGTGTCGTTATCCCATTAGCCAAACGTCTCTGACCAATACCATTTTGGCCACATGATGAGATCCAATTTCAAGTTTCCATTACTACAAAAAAGTTAAACCTCGGGTCTATTCATTTCCTTAACTTTCAGAAGGTGCTAATTAAAAAACAATACTCTGTATATTAACATCAATTTACAATCGGGCAATAATGTTAGGCATATGAATGTGGTCGTTGAAATAAGATTTGCTTATTTCGTTAAGATACATGTGGAATGAATGTTAGAGAAGTCTTGAATTGGAGATTTGGTGCATTGTGGAATAATTAATATGTTCACATCTCATGGGAGGTGGGGTTTGAGCAAGATCTCTCCCTCCCCTTCTTTTTTCTCTTTTCATTGGCTAATTCGTTTTTCTATTATCTTATTGTTGCTTTCATCTTATTTTGTGGAGCTTTTCTCTTCTGATCTAATCTAGAAGCTCATCTTTCCTGTTTTGAGGATATTTCTTTCCCAATCTAGTCTAGATTTGAGGATTTTGCGTGTATGATTTCGTGTTTTCGCTTCCTCGGGTTTTGTTGCCATACAAGTCCAGTTTCAAAGACAATTATAGGAGTTTTGTGAAGATTTTGCTCTTACAAGTGTAAGGTCCATGCTCGTTCAATCTTGTTTCTTTGAATGGGAATAGTGTTGGGGACGCTAAATTTAGGTGCACACTACTGAAAGATAAAGTTATAGCAATAGATGGAGATCTTAGCGTGTGCTCATAACAGAAGATAGATTTAGTGATTCAAAATCTCAAAATTATCTTTTAAGGGTGTAACTCCTGACTTTATTCTACTGATTCCTCTTATCATCTAGAGCTTGTTTTGTTTTGAAGATGTTTAGAATTATTTGCAGTTAGATTAGTATGTTTCTATCCTGTACTTCCGTGCAAATAATTGACATGTTACTTTGACCGAAAAAGATAATTTGAAGTCAAGCCCACATCAAACTCCTTTAAAGTTGCCTTTGCCGACCAGCCGAATTAATTGTTTTGCGTTTCTTTCAAAAGTAGGAAGCGGTCAACTCCTTGCAGCCTGCATGTTCAGCCCATCCTACTGGCCAAACGTTTCTAGACTTCTGACTTCTGACTTCTGACTTCTGACTTCTCTCTCATTACTTTCTATGTATTCTCTCCAATTTATCACCCCAATCGTACAGGAGACGAAGATTAAAAAAAAAAATTAACAGTTACAACAAGAAAGGAACGACGATGTTCTCGAAGGAAGCAAGACAACTTCTCTTGATCTGCATTTTCATGCTATGTTCCGCCCCATTCCTTTCTCATGGGAGGGTCGATCCCAAGTACAAACTGAAAGCAGTCAACCTCGGAGGTTGGTTAGTCACGGAAGGATGGATCAAGCCTTCTCTGTTTGATGGAATCACCAACAAGGACTTCTTGGTACGTGCTTTTCCCTTATTCGCCAAAGTGTTGCGGCCTTTTCGTTTATGTTCGTTCATGAATCTTGCTGCAATATTCTAGGATGGAACTGGGCTTCAGTTCAAATCGGTGACGGTAGGGAAGTATCTGTGCGCCGAGAGCGGTGGCGGGACCATCATAGTCGCCAACCGCACTGCCGCCTCCGGATGGGAAACCTTCAAGGTGAAAGAGCAGCGTCTAGAGAGGAATTTAGTTGCTCGATCCAAAGTGAAAGCAATGACTGAGGAGACGTGTATACCTTTTGTTTTTGTGACTGCAGTTGTGGAGGATCAACGAGACTCTGATTTTCAACTTCAGGGTCTTCAACAATCAGTTTGTGGGGCTGGACGCGAACGGGGTTGACGTGGTGGCCGTTTCGGAGTCCCCCGTCTCGACGTTCGAGATAATCAGGAATTCAGATGACCCGAGCAGAGTCAAAATCAGAGCTTCCAATGGCCTCTTCTTGCAAGTAATGAGATGCTCCATTCTCAGTTTCAGTTTTTCTTGATAATAAATAATGGCAATTTCATTGGGCGATAGCTGGTTGAACATCTAAGATCAAATCAATGTTGAAACTTGAATGAATCATATATTGAGATGGGTGTGCGATACTGGTGGTGGCTGCAGGCGAAGACAGAGGTATCGGTGACGGCCGACTACAAGGGGGAGGGCGGATGGGGCGATGACGACCCATCCGTTTTTGTGATGACCTTTTCCGGTGGGTTGCGAGGCGAGTTTCAGGTCACTAACGGCTATGGACCGGAAAAAGCCCCGCAAGTCATGAGGGTAAGAAACCAAGAACTAAGGAGCGCCATCATTCTACTCTTCTACTTTTCGCTTAATGACATTTTCCGACGGCTAGCTAAGCTGCTCGTATTTTCCCTTCGGTTACTTCTCAAACGCTAAGTTGAATGCTTAGGTTTCCAACTCCCTTTCTTTTTCTTTTTTTATTTTCTCTTGGTCAAAGGACCGACGTGCCTAATTCAGAACAATCCAGCCCGTGCGACCATCTCGTCTTGATACTGACGATTTTTTTTTTTTTATAAATGAGAAGCGAACTTGTCGACTTCTATCAAGATTTGAGCGTTTGACCGTTCCTAAGCACCGTCCAACTAACCGTCCGCGCTCAATTTTCAATACCCAGCAACGGAGGGCTGCTGCCTGTCTACTGCTAGGGGTTGAAATTTCAACTTATTTAATGAATATCGCCGTTGAACTAAAGGATCTCCTTCACATGCTTGAACTTGATTATTGCCTCTCCATATAACCAGTTGTTCTGGATTTTCAGGAGCATTGGAGCACATTCATAGTGGAAGAGGACTTCAAGTTCATATCGACAAATGGGTTGAATGCGGTGAGGATTCCAGTGGGCTGGTGGATAGCGAGCGACCCGACTCCTCCGCCGCCTTACGTGGGAGGCTCCTTGGCCGCACTTGACAATGCCTTTTCTTGGGCACAGTAAGTCCCACTTTCCTATGAAGCTTCGCACGTCGCATTCGCACTTTCCATTTCCATTTGCAGAGAACATGATTCCGCATTATCGTCACCTTTATCCTCTCCTTTAGCACATTCGATGTTGAATAGGCAACCGAAGATTTTGTCTCGCCATCGAGCGTGGTAGCCCCAATGATAAAAGAGTCACGTTGTCTTTCATGAGGTCGGAAGTTTAAAGCCTATTGTAAGCCCAATCTCCTGTCTGCTTGTATTTAAAATATTTGCTAGTTACCCCTTATAGAGGTACTTCCTCGGTTCTGTACTGCCTATAGGACTCTAGGCGAGGGTTTCATATATTTAGGGATGTCCAAGTGTTTATGGCTCAAACCAAATGTTTCTTACCTTTTACCAAAAAAAGAAAAAAAAAATAGAATGGCACTACACTTTTTAACTCACTCTGAATTGATTACCTATGATATTCTAGAGGAATGAGTGGTACCCACTGCTTCACGATTGGCTAATAAACCGCACTCATCTAGGGTTTATCTCATCCTCACTTTACCCAACAGTAGGTATTTACTACATGGGCGATAGTTGATGCCAAATGTTCCGCTAGACTTGATATAACGCAGTCAATGATGCCCCTTCGTCCTATTATCATGTGCATGTAAAGAAGTTTGAAAAGGGCCTAAATTCCGCACTGACCACCTCTAATGTTTCTGTAATTTTGGTAGGAAATATGGTGTGAACATCATAATCGATCTGCACGCAGCACCAGATTCACAAAATGGGTATGAACACAGCTCATCGAGGGACGGATCTCAGGAATGGGGAGCCACCGATGCTAACATCCAGCAAACAGTAGCTGTCATTGAATTCCTCACTGCTCGGTAAAAACTTTTCCACCCGCTTTCTGTATCAAATGGAATCACATATATCAGGGCGAAGTCAGAAAATCTGGAGTTCCAAATGCCATTTTTCAGGTACGCAAAGAGCCCGAGCCTCTATGCCGTCGAGCTCATCAACGAGCCTCTCTCTCCGGGAGTAGCCCTCGACACCTTGACCAAGTACTACAAGGCTGGATATGATGCGGTGCGCAGGCACTCCCAAACGGCCTATGTAGTGATGTCGAACCGCCTCGGGCCTGCCGATCCCAAAGAGCTCTTCTCTCTGGCCAGTGGCTTGGCCGGGACCGTGGTCGATGTGCACTACTACAATCTGTTCCAGGATATCTTCAACAGCATGACGGTCCAACAGAACATCGATTTCATCTACACTAACAGGACGGCGCAGTTGAACGACATCACCATGGCGAACGGTCCTCTCACCTTTGTGGGTAAGTCAATGGTGATGCCATTTGTCGATACTTTTCTACGACGAGATAGCTGAAAGCTGAACGGTATGAAATGCTTATAAAACTTTGTTGATGATTTGATTTGCGAATTGGGTGAAGGTGAATGGGTGGCTGAGTGGCAAGTGAGCGGAGCTACGAAGGAAGACTACCAGAGATTCGCAAAGGCACAGCTCGAGGTGTACGGGAGAGCATCGTTCGGATGGGCCTATTGGACCCTCAAGAATGTTAACACCAAGTGGAGTCTGCAGTGGATGATCAACAATGGCTATATAACGCTTTAATCAGTTTACCTATTCGAATTATTTCGGTATTTTCCTACGCATTGACGCTCATATAGTCGATGTTCGTGATGATCACCTCGGTTGGAGCCCATTAAAGTGGAATAAATAGCTTTTACTATTTCTGAATGGTTCATAGCCATAAGCAAGATTGATTGGAGGTCCGAAGAAGAAATTATGGACAAGCAATGATGCGAGGCCAAAACGTAGGCCTCGGTGTTAGATGATGCTTGTAGTCATGATCGCGCCATACTTCGACTAAAAATGATTGCTGCGTTGGGATTACTTTGTGGGCCGACTTAATCGGATCATGTTAAAGCTCAGATTTAACATACATAACGGAACTCGGCAGCATCGTGATGGCGTACTAACTCCTTCAAGGAATCAAAGCTTTGAGCTATTGTTATTTACCACCTGAAAGACTTTCTAACTTTTGACTAGGAGTAATCGGTTCCTAGTCTGGTTCTCATTTTTTGGGATCAGAGACCGGGCCGAATGGTTCTCGAACCAGAACAAACCACACTAACCGGTGCAGTCGAATGGAATCGGCCACTTAGCAAAAAAATTAATTTTAATTTAAAAAAATATTAGAGTTATTACAATTTTAGGGTTTATTGTTATTTTTAAGAAATTAAAAAAATATTTTTTTTAAAGAAAAGAGTCTCGGTTCAGTCCATAGGTTCGATTCCCCTCAAGAACAAAGAACCGGTTCCATTTTTATGGAACTAGGAATTGGACCGATATCCCCTAAACTAGACCAAATTGGACCAAACTGGACTAGCCGGTTTGGTCCGAGCATTCCGATCCGAGCAGTCCAATATGTTCACCCTACTTTTGACACGTTAATGGGTTATAGTAGTAGACTCTTCAACTTGGACTTTTGGGTTATTCGGGAGCTAATTTAAACCAATCTATTGGGTCATATATGGATTACTTAAATTGTGAATAGCCTTTCTTAAATGGGTTAAAAATTTTAAAGGCTAAAATAAATTGGTATATATGGGTTGAGTTTATAACCCATTTTCAAACCACTAGGCTCACCCACACACTCTCTCCCTCTTGAACCTTATAATTAAAAAAATCAAAATCATAATTATTTTTTAATTTTTTTCTTTCTTCTTTCTTCTTCTTTCTTCCTACTATGGCTAGCCACAACAATGGCTTGCGATCGACTAGGTGAGGGATGAGCTTGTTGTAGGTTGGCAAAGCTCGAGCTCGCTAATCGAGCAAGGGCAAGACCTCACCGACGTTTGGTGAGGCTCTAGCCTTGCTAATTTGTTGAGATTCAAGCTCGCTAGCCTTAGGCAAGCTCCGGCCTCATTGGCCTCGTGGTGAGGCTCGAGCTCATTTGTAACTAGTCACTGGCCGTTACTGTGGCTTGTGATCGAGGTGAAAAGAAGAAAAAGAAAAAATAATTAAAATTTTGATTTTTTAAAAATAAAAATAAAAATATTAAAAGGAATGCATGGAGGAAAATTAAATCAAAATTTCCATACCAAATGGTGAAAATATTTTTCAATTTATTTTCACATTTTAAGCAACTATTAGAAAATATTGATATTTTCTAAAAATGATTTCCTGAACAATATTTTCAGAAAAAGGAAGCCTCGACTTTTTTTTTTTTTGAATTATAAAAATTGTCCACTAAATTTGTATTGTATAAAAGAGTTTTATCAATACCATTTTTTTTCCATAAGAAACGAGTTTTCCTATATTTGGTTAAATGGGTTGGGTCGAGTATGAATTGAAAAATTTGTATTATGATAAATGAATCGAATTAGGTTAAATTGGTCAATTTGGTTCGAACCATCTATGATTTGATCCAAATCCAACCTAATCCATTAATTTGGTAGGTCTACTCAGATCAAATATTCAGTAATGGTGTCAGACCTTAATGACAATTATTCAAGGTTAGCTGCGCTGTTATTATTATTATTATTATTTTTGGGATCAAAATGCTGTTAATTGCAATCATAAGATCAAATATAAAAAAAAAAAAGGTCAGTGTACTTTTACTGTTACACTCCAATTCCCACTAGATGGCGGGGCACTTAATAGTTTGATTCACCAGTACAATGACGTCAACGTAGTTGCTGGCGACTTTCTTGAATCTTTAAAAAGAAACAATAGTGCAAAATGCAGAAGTGCAGCCAAAATTCTCATCGTATGATCCTATTGATTCGGGTCGTGACCCCAACAATCACGATCCGAACATTGCAAACGCCACAATTTACCCAAACGTCGTGGGCTGATGTGATTGTGTAATTATTTGCGGGCACCCTAACAATATAGAAAAACATCCTCGAATTGTTGAGATGTTTCCATTTTGTACGAAGCGTGTTAGCTTCCCACATGGCAAACATTAATAAATATATTTTTGGTAACAAGTGCTCCAAAAGTTTCGTCATGTAAAATAACAAGATTTGGGGATAAAACGAAGATTCTCAAAAGCATAGAACCCCTCATCCTTTTCATTTTGGAGATGAGTGATTCCTTTTTCTTTGTCATGTCTTGCCCATTTCCTAGAAATTCACCTTTATGAATTATAAAAGAGTTCTTTGAGATATCATATCATGTGGACCCTGTATAATATTCACATTACCCAAAAGCTATTATTTACTCGGCTCATATGTATCGTTCCATAGAAGTATTGCTCAGCAATTAGAGATTTTTCTTTTTTTTTAACCAATTAGAGAATGGAGGAGACACAAGAGGCAAGCAACGATATTTTAATAGAATAAAAGGATAAGCATGGAGTGCCCCTGAGATACTTATTAAGTATATTTTTTTTATAGAAGGGGTCTTGCTAATGAACGCTCCAGAGGCACTTATGAACTATGCTTTGGGAAATATTTTCATTTTACCGGACTCATGACACATAACATGAAAAACACAGTATATTGGGAATGATAAATTTTCTTTATTGCAATGTTTGACAAGTGCCCCCGTGAAACTTGGAAATAAAATTTTATTTCATATAATACAATTTTGAAGGTACCTTTTCTGCATGACACAATGACAATCAATCTATTGGAAATTGAATTTTCCTTAATTAATTTCTCAATGAGCGTTTCGGTAACACTTTAACAAAACCCTTTTGAAAGAGAGAACATAATTGGACAGATGAAAGAGTAGCTAGATATACATAAAGAAAGAAAAAAAGATAAATGCAATTTTTTTTAATAAAATGTATTTTGCTCTCCGTGAGACCTAAGAAACGTTATCATCTTAAGAAGAATATAATTCAACGGCACAGGGACGGGGAAGTTCTGTCGAAGTTTACACGGAAACCATAATAAGCGAGTCAACAAGAAAACCTTAAGCACCAAGGAGACTTGAGAAATGGAAAAGCTTAGACGACTGCACTGTTACTTTGTGAAGGTCACGAAAAATAAATAGGCAAACGCCTTGTGGCAAAAGTCAATCTTCACGCAGAAGACTCAGCTTTTAAGCTAATTGAGTAGGCAATTGTTGTCTGCCGTAATCATGCAAGCACGCATTGCATCTTTACTTAACCGTTTCGAGATTTTAGTATATGAACATTTCTTGTGCGAGTACCATTGGATATGTTTTAGTGATGTTTAGTGCAAATTTCATGTGTTCCTTTCGGGACAAGAGGTTGCATAACTAATGGCTGCTTTGTTTTATCTTGATTTTCGGATGGGGAAGTAGGCAAGCAGAAGGCGTGGAAGTCATCAGCAAGGGGGTCCAATCAATCGGCAACCATTCCGATCGAGAGATGGAGACTCGTAACACCAAAATAAGAGCGGTGAATCTGGGAGGCTGGCTTGTCACGGAAGGATGGATCAAGCCTTCCCTCTTTGATGCAATCCCCAACAAGGACTTCTTGGTACTCTGCTACACCCACATTCACATGTATTTGCCTTGTTTATCGCTTCATGTTTTCGTTGCTTTTTTGACCGATGATTCGGTTGGTTTGGGAAGTTTTATGATTCTGAAACTGCGTCTAATGTGTAGGATGGGACTAGCCTTCAGTTGAAGTCGATGATGGTCGGGAAGTATCTCTGTGCCGAGTCTGGCGGAGGAAGCCGGGTAGTTGCCAACGGCATGGGGACTAGTGCAGTTGCCGAAACCCTAGCAGGTTCCGCTTCACATTGGGAGACATTCAGGGTGAGTTAGCTTTAAGCACATAAATAATCTTTTGCTAGGCAAACCCGTGATGTTAGTTTGGTGGTCAAGGAACGAACTTGTGTCTGTGGATTACATGTTTGGCTCATCTCTTACATAGTTGGGATATGCGTGGAGTTATCTCATGGGCACTTAATATTGGACAACGTTAGGAATGGGAGATATTCTCCTGTCATTAAATTAAAACTCAAGTCGTTCAACTTGGAAATAGCGTTGATATATTCTCCTGTTGACAATAATTTTCCGACTAGGATAGGTGTCATTTTCAGAGAAGAAAATCTCGTGCATTAAGCTACAGATGGTTTGCCGTGTTTTGTGGGTGTAGCTTTGGAGAATCAACGAGACGCTCTTCAACTTCAGGGTTGCCAACAAGCAATTCGTCGGCCTGGACTCTGGTGGGGACGGGGTCGATCTGGTGGCTAGTAGTGATTTACCCGAGAGACCAGAAACCTTTGAGATTGTGAGAAACCCAGATGATCCAAGCCGTGTCAGAATCCGAGCTGCCAATGGCTTCTTCTTGCGGGTCGCCAATCTCTTTCCATTCCCTAAATCTTACAGAAGATTGATGATAGACATACTAAGACAGGTTGAAAAATTATTGCATGAACGTCATGCATGTATTAAAATGTTAAAGAACCGTTAGAATTAGTCAAACCCATCTGAGACCCGCCTTCCAGTGCATGTACTAGGTTTCCTAAATAATTACTCAAGACTTGTCTACTAAATTAGATATTGAAAATGGTCCACTTATGTAAAGGTTTATAGTTTATCCTTCAATCTGTAGACCAATTCAGTAGACCAACTTTACTCTTTTACACGATAAAAATTTAGGTAAACACTGGCCGGCTGAAAATTATTCAAACCTTTTCGAAGAAGAAATTGAGAACAACAACAAAAAGATCAAGAAAATAAAAACTTAATTATATCAAACGTGATGTGAATGAGCTTTTAAATGAGACCTTTTAACAATCGACCAATGGAGACTAAATTTTTGTGAGTACGGGTGCATTAGTGATTGATTAAAGTGCAATGAAGGAAATAAAGTGATTATCGTAATAGAGTTTGTTTTGCGGAGGTGAGGTCGAGGAACGGGTAACAGCAGATTATCAATGTGACAAGAGCAATGAGTGGGGAGATGAAAATCCCTCTGTGTTTGTGATGAGCTTCACTAAAAGATTGGAGGGGAGTTCCAACTCACAAATGGTCTTGGACCACAAAAAGCCGCTAAAGTCATGAGGGTATGTAATTATAAAACTCTTATTGGAATATATTAAAGTTCACGCTTCTCGGCTGATCAAATTAACCAAATGACTTTTTCTATGCTTGATTATAGCTTTAACCAAACTCACTCCATGAGAAAAAAAATTAATTTTTTTTATTAGTTTGGTATTTTGACTTGTGAACGAGTATTTTTTGAGAAGGAACTAATTCCAACCGGTAGTTATTAGTGTCGCCATATATAGGAGATGTGGTAGTTGTTGCAGTTTCCTAGGTGTCTCGTATGTTGCTCATAGGGTTTTTAGTCCCGACAACGTACTACTCTTAGTTGGCCTTGATAATAGTAAATATTGCCCATGTAAAGTGATACAATTTATATTACAAAATATAGAATGAAAATCTGAATGGGACATCATATGATGCGCACAACCTACTCTTACCAAGCTCAAGTAACTATTTACTAAACTTAGCTAGAGGTGATAGGTTTGGTCATAGGGTCAATATTTATACGCCCCATCATCTTATTTGTTGGAATCTTCACAGTGGAAACATCAATTTGTGATCCGGATATGAGAAATTCTCATTTATAAAATACTACTTGACCTGACGTTTGGGTTCTTTCGTTGTAAATGTCACCCATGCTCGGATTTTCCTTGTCAATTACAACAAAACCGTGGGTCTGTAAAGTATGGCTATTATAAATAACAAAGTTGCAATCATGACAGCACATGGACAGAGCTACCCGTTTATAGACGAGAAATACCTGATCTAAGAATACTGAATTACAAAATTAATTTGTTGATTGGGGTGTCAAATTGTGATTAGGTGTTAAGCATGGTTTACCTATTTAAATGGGTAAGTTTTCCCGAACTTGGATCTACTGGACCAATTCCATCATGGCTATCCACATAATGAGTTTCATAGGTGGAACCCACAAAACGGATATCTATAATTGATTCTATTCGTTGGACTTGGTTCTACATACAAGAAATTCTCCTATTTAAAGATTTATTTGCAAATTGAGATCACTTAGAGAACCGATTCGGCATGCTAGGTTTAATAACTCTAGCATTGCATTTATTCAACAGCAGAGAATATATTTTTTGAGCAATTATCTGTCCAAAATTTTTGAGCATTCACATTAGTCTGAGCACACTTCTTCTTCTTCTTAAAGGTGACATGCTCTTCTTTATTTTCTTGTATCTTTTGAGCTCGTTATGCGAATCTTTCCACTACCTTTTAGTCACCCCATCTAAACTAAGTGTTAATATTGTATATTTGGGGAAGTCTCAAGAGTGATTAAGATCAATCCAGCAACCAAGAAATATAATAAAAAAAAGGGTTTGTTCTCTTGATTTGATTAAAATATAATCCTATTATCTGATTAAATATATTGAAGCAATAATTCTTCGTAGCTTCATCGATCAATCATATATTTATGAAAGAATAAGGCGATCGTACCTATAATAATTCTGTTTGATGGATACATAAAATTATCTTTATAAGAAGAATTTGCGAACACGAGGTCTGCACCAGTGTGTGCATATCTATACCCTAAGAGACTTAAATAAAAGGTATTAATTAATAACAGGATCATTGGAGGACGTTCATAGTGGAAGATGATTTCAAATTCATAGCCGAAAATGGATTGGACGCTGTCAAAATTCCGATAGGTTGGTGGATAGCAAGCGACCCAAATCCTCCGCCACCTTACGTTGGTGGTTCGTTGGCCTTTTTGGACAATGCCTTCTCCTGGGCAGAGTGAGTCTATTGCCATCTCCTCTTCATCTTGTTACATACAAGTATATAACGTATCAACTAAGTTTTTCAATTGCAGGAAGTATGGGTTGAAGGTCATAATTGACCTGCGCGCAGCACCTGGTTCCCAAAATGGCTGGGAACGGAGCTCATCAAGAGATGGGTTCCGAGAATGGGGAGACACAGATGACACCATCCTAGCAACCCTCCATGTCATAGAATTCCTTACGTTCCGGTAATTAATTAATCTGTGGTTCACAAACCTTATTCCGAGTACTAGGGTTATCGTTTGATTTCGCCTATGTAGATACGGCAAGAGCCCCAGCCTCTATGCGGTCGACCTTCTGAACGAGCCACTCGCAGAGACGCTCCCTCAAGAGACTGTCAGCAAGTTCTACATCGCTGCTTACAAAGCTGTCCGCAAGCACTCCTCCGCTGCTTATGTGATCATGTCGTGCATGCTGGAAACCTCCAGCGGGGAGCTACTGCTCCCCGACGCAAATAGCCTGGACAGGACAGTTGTGGATATGCAATGCTATTTTCTGTGCGACACAGAATTGGACACCATCCAAGATACCCTTCCTTTCTTTTACGAAGGCTGGTTTGCCCAATTGGAAAGTCTTGCTACATCAAATGGACCTCTCATTTTTGTGGGTAAGTCCAAACCTGTAACAAAATTGTCATGGCATTGATGCCATATATGTACTGATTTTCGCGTGTACATGTATACATAAGAAGTGTGGGTCGATGATGTACTGTGAAATTGCAGGTGAATGGGTAGCGGAGTGGGGACCGAATGAAGCAACAGAAGAGGAGAACCAAGAGTATGTGGAGGCTCAACTGAAAGCATACGAAAAAGCCACGTTTGGATGGGCGTATTGGACTCTCAAGTGCGCAGAAGATCATTGGAGCTTGGAATGGATGATCAAGAATGGGTACATTAAGCTTTAGATATTACCTATATATATATATAAGTCCATTCACTTTTTAATATATTGTAAGTTGTAAGCTCTGATTATCTTTCATCAAGTAAACTTTTAGCCATCTTTGAATGAAAAAAGCTGTCTAGGCAAGCTTTAGAGCACATGCGACACACCTTATAGCCCTTATAGCATCCGTGAAGATTTTTGGTTAGGTAATGGTAATCATGAGACTCTCATGACTTATAATAGATTTATTTTACTATAATATAGTTGCAAAATCTATTGTTCCATGCCCAGGAAAATAAATATTTTTTTTTTTTTCGTGATAGTAAATTTCAATAAGTATTGATAAATGTTAAAAAAAATTGGTAAAAAATACGATTGGTTTACTTTTTCCAAACTAACATATTGGTAACTTATTGATAATTGTAAAATTATCAACTTGTTTATTAACTTATCATCTTTAATTCCTATAATTTGTCGTTGCTTTGATTTACTTAATGTTATGTCATATTATTAACCTACAAATCCTAACTTTATCTGAATGACCAACAAGTTGTTTCCTATAATGTAGTTGCAAAATTCTACTGTTCCATGCCCAGGAAAATTTTAATAAGTATTGGTAAGTGTCGAAGAAATTATTGGTAAAAAGGATGGTCGATTCAATGAAAGAGACAAAAGAAGCCCATACCTTTTCTCTGATACACGAAGAGCTCTCCCAAGCTCTTCATCTCTTCTCCATCTCGGTCAAAGTCATCATTGTTCTCCTTTCTTCGGAGAATGAAGCCAGAGAAGCTGGTCATTTTCTTCTTTCTTTACGCGCGTTCACATGGCCAAGCCATGTGCAGGGAGTGTATCAGCAAATGCTGGTAAGAAGAAAAAACAAAGACGTCCACCATTTTCCTCTCTTTTCATTTATTGTTCCCATGCTGATACCATGGCATTTAAAAAAGTGCGCGCTTCGCCTGTGCGGTAGACAGCGGATTGGATTTTATGCACGGATTCAAACTCAAAATATATTTTAAGTCTTTATGGCACCTAACCACATACTTGCAACAGGTAAAGGTGCCCTATAGTATAGCCTGAAGATGTATTGTTCGTCATTCCTTGTCCTTTCGCCGAGGAAAAAAAGAAAGAACCTAAGCTTGACTCACTGTAAATTAATTACCTATGATACTCCAAAGGAGTGACAGTGAAGCCCATCGCTTCACGTTTGGCAATTAAACTGAACTCGTCTATGGTTTATTTCATCCTCATGTTACATAAGAATAAGCACATGCTCCGTGGGTGATAGTTGATACCCCATCTTTTTGGTGGGCTTGATATAACCGAGTAAATCATGCCTTCTTTTCGGTAGGCTTGATACCACATCTACATGCCGCACCAGTTCCACAAAATGGGTACGAACACGGCTCGTAAAGGGACCGATCTCAGGAACGGGGAGCCACTTGGTAAATACTCCCACTCACCTTTGGTATCAAATGCAATCGTATATGTTAGAGCAAAGTCAGGAACCTGGATCTCCAAATGCCATTTTTCGAGTACACGAAGAGCCTCTCTCTCCAGGGGTTGCCCTCGATGTCTTGACCAAGTGCTCCATGGCCGGATACTACGCGGCATGCAGGTACTCCGTAATGGCCTACGTAGTGATGTTGAACAGCCTTGGGCCCTCCGGTTCCAAAGAGCTCTTCCTGCTGGCCAGTGGCTTGGCCGGGACCGTGGTCGACGGGCGCTACTACTATCTGTTCTCAGATATCTTTGACCACCTGACGCTCCAACAGAATATCGATTTTCATCTACACTAACAGGACAGCGCAGTTGAACAGAATTACCATGGCAAACAGTCCTGCTACCTCTGTGGGTGAGTCCAATGGTGACGCCATCTATTGATATTTTTTTTAAGACGAGAAAGCTCAAAACCTAACGGTTTCAAATGCTTACCAGACTTTGTTGCTGATTTGATTTATGGGGTGAAGGTGAATGGGTGGCTGAAGGGGAAGTGAGTGGAGCTAAGAAAGAAAATTACCAAAAATGTGCAAAGCCCGAGCTTGAGGTGCATGGAAGAGCAATGTTAGGATGGGCCTATTAAACCCACAATAATGTCGACACCAAGCGGAGTCGGCAGTGGATGTTCGACGATGGATATATGCCTTTTAATCAGTATACCTACTCGAATCATTTCGGTATTTTCCCATGTGTTTGCACTCATATGGTCAAATTTCGTAATGATCAAGTGTTGACCTCGGTCAGAGCGCCTCAAGTCGAATAGACAGCTTTTACTGTTTCTAATTGGCTTGATTGGAGGAATGTAGAAGAGACTATGAACAGGCAATTGCAAGGCCAAGGACGGAAGCTTCGGTGTCGGACGGTGCTCTCTACTGAAATTACACTATACTTTTGACTGAAAACGAGTGCGGCGATGGGCGCTCTTTAAAATTTGGATTTCCTTTTGGGCCAATTTGATTGGATCATGCCATGTCAAATTAAGATCTAATTTACGTATTTGGACTTGGCAATGCCGTGACGAAGGGTCAATCCTTTCGCCATATCAAAGCTTTTGAGTCATATTATGAGAAACCTGGTGCGGGGATGTTTGTTGTCTTATATGAAAAGATTTTCCAAGTTTTGACGGGTTGCTGGGCTACATCGATACACTCTTCAACTTCAGACTTTCGGAATGGAATCCGTGGGAGCTAGAGGTGTCAAAATGGGTCTTAGACCCATATATGACCTATTTAAATCATAAATGGGTCATATATGAGTCACTTGTTTTTTACAAAAAGTAGTTAAATGAGTTTACTTTAATAGGCGAGTTTTAAGTGGGTCTTAAGTGGGTCTTAAATGGGTCTTAAATGGTTTGGTTTTAAGTGGGTCTTAAGAGAGAGACTCTCTCTTTTCTTTTTAATTTTATAAAAATATTTTTTTATAAATACCAAAATTATAATATTTTTAATTTCCTTTTTCTTTTTCTTTCTTCTTCCTCCCCGTCGCCGGGCATGGCAATGGCCGGCGACCGGCCAAGCAAGCCTCGAGCTCGTCAAATGCAGGTGAGACGAAGGCCTCGTTGACGTCTAACGAGGCTCGAGCTTCACCAAATCCGGCAAGGGCGAGCTCGAGGCTCGCCCGTGGCCGGCTGCCGGCGTCATCGTGGCCGGCGGCCAGCCAAAGAAGAAGAAGAACCAAAAAGAAAAAAAAAAGAAAATTATATTTTAAAAATAATTAAAAATTTAATATTTTAAAAATAAAAATAATAAAAATTCGATTTTTTAAAATAATTATTTTAAAAATTATAAAAATTGTCCATTAAATTTATGTTGTATAAAACTATTTTAGAAATACCATTTTAAAAAAATTATATATAAGAAATAAGCTTATAAGTTTTTTAGTAATATAATCTTTAAAAAAGAACATAAGAATAAGTTTTCCTAAATTTGGTTAAATATGAAAATATTTTATTAATATGGATTGAGTTGGGTATGGGTCGAAAAATTTACATTAGATTTAAATAGATCATAAATGAGTTAGACCCATTAATGATGCGACCCAAACTCAACCCGACCCACCCGTTTGACACATCTAGTGGGAGCTAAGTAACTATTGCTTCAAGTCAAATATTTGAAAATGAGTATAAGGCCCTAATGGAAATTATTTGAGGATAACTACGCTGTTCGTCTTTTTCACCAGTTTGCCAATTATAAAATGAAGGAAATTGAAGGTGATTTTTGGAAAATCAAGCGACGAAGGAAAAGCTTCTCTATTTTTATTTTTTTTTTTGCTTTTTCTTGGCGACATTTCTTCTTGTTTCGCCCGACCTATCTCCCGTCTCGACATCGCCATTTGAACAGCTACTCGCCGTTGGTAAGCTCAAGATGCTTCTGCACTTTTTAACCACATTTTCTGTTGAAGTTCGTTTCTTTCGAAACTATATAAATACTCATCCAGAGGGCCCCTCGCGGCTACTACGGGAACGAGTTCGTGCTCGGGTGCGCTCCGCCGCCGTGAGGAACCTCGTGGGGAGCAACCCGGCCAATGCGATGAAGCCGGCGCAGCGGCCAAGTCGCTCGTCGAGGGGGCTACTCGAGGTCGACGCCGGAGACGCCGGAGCACAAGGCGGCGAAGACGGACCCGATCGCCCCCGGTGATATCACGGTGGGCGGCGGGCTCGAGGACGTCGACTTCGGGAGGGCAAGGCAGCGTTCATAGGGCAGCTGACCGGCGACGTGTACTGCCTGTTCCTGCCGGTCGTCGAAGAGCCTCACGCGGTGCGGGTGCTGGTGTCGATGCCGGAGTTCGCGGCGGAGAAGTTCGAGTTCTAGATGAGAAGAAATTGAATACAGAACAAGATCTTGAACAATCAATGAGAATACCTCGCCTTCCGATATATCTCTTCTTCAGAACTTCAAGTTCATTCTTTTACACGATATTCTCCACTTCCCGAGATACGTAAGATGGAGAGAAAGCTCCGAATGAATCAAGAAAAACCAAAGTGATGAAAACTAACAATGAACTCTCGCTACTTCTTCTCGTTCTCTCTTTTCCTTTTACACTAAATGACGAGCTCAACTATTTTCTGTTATAGAATTGTTACAACGAGAATAATATGAAAATCACACGTGCATTTCTTCGACTGTGCAGCTCCTTTAATTTGCTTGACCCGCTTCGTGTTTCCTGGTTTTGCTGTCACGGATCGCCAGCTCCTCGCGTCATGGATCGCCACTCATCGCTTAATTGGATCACCAATCTCACAACCTTCCTCTGTTTCACTTTGACTTCCTCTGTTCCGATTGCTTCTTCAAGTTTGGCTTTTCTCATCACCGACTTTTATGCTCTTCTCGATCTTTCAATACCTATTTAATTCCTCTAACATCCCCCTCAAATTGGGAATGGAGAGAATACTCGATTCCCAATTTGGTTCGCATATAAGAATGTGCTCGCTTGTCGGTGGTTTTGTAAAAATGTCGCTAATTGATATGAACTTGGAATGTATCGACATGCAATGATCCCGAGGAGACTTTTTCTCGAACGAAGTGAAAATCTACTTCAATATGTTTGGTTCGAGTGCAAGATAGGATTCGGGTAAGAGAAATTGCTGACTTATTATCACAAAAATTGGATAGGAGGCTTAAGAAAACAACCTATATCACGTAGTACAAAAATCGACCCATGTAAGATCGGCGGGCTGATGCAAGAGCACGGTATTCAGCTTCATGGAGGATCTGCTCACGGTAGGTTGTTTCTTTGCTGCCCAGATATAAGATTGGATCCAATGTATATACGTAAACCGCTTGTTGATCTTCTCGGTTTCTACACAACCAGCCCAATCTGAGTCAGAGTAACCATAGAGGTGCATTGCACTGTGAGAGTGAAGAAATAAGCCAAGCTTGATAGTGCCCTTTATATATCGTAAGACTCTTTTTAATCTGTTGAAATCTGCAATTGTAGGTTGCTGCATTCGTTGGCAAAGTATATTTGTGGCATAAGCAATGTCTGGTCTGGTTAAGGTGAGGTATTGCAAACCTCCAACTAGGCTTCTGTACTCAGTAGGATTATGCAAAGGTAGAGAATCATTGATTGAAATAGATGGTTTTAGTGAAAGAGGAGTTGAAAGAGGTTTGGAGTTTATCATATGAGCTCGGTGAGAAGATCTAAAGCATATTTGGTTTGACAAAGGAATAGGTAATCCGAGGTTCGTGTAGCTTCAATGCCAAGAAAATAGTGTAGAGAACCTAGATCCTTCATATGAAAATGAGTACTCAAAGTGAAGTAATAAGAGTAGAAATCATTTGAGGTGAACTTCCAAAGGAGAATGATATCATCTACATACAATAATAGAAGAGTGGCTGTTTCAAGATGCGGGATGAATAGAGAAGGATCGAGAGCTACGTAAAAACCAAATTCGAGCAAGAAGCCGCCGAACCTATCAAACCAGGCTCGAGGAGCTTGACGAAGTCCATAAAGAGATCTTCGAAGGAGACAAACATGGTGAGGCTGTTGAATCTTTAAACCCCGGAGGCTGCTCCATATACACTGTTTCACTTAAGTGTCCATGTAAGAAAGCATTTTTGACATCTAATTGATGAATTTTCCATTGTTTCATCATAGCTACTGATAAGATTATTCGAATTGTTGCATGTTTCACTACAGGGCTGAAGGTTTCTATGAAATCAAGACCTTCTTCTTGATGGAAGCCTTTGGCTACAAGCCTAGCTTTGAGTCTATCCAAACTTCCATCAGGTGCAAGTTTTGTCTTGAACACCCATTTGCACCCGATTATATTCATGTGATCATCTCGAGGAACTAATTCCCTGTGTTTGATTCTCGATATAAGGCATCCATTTCTTCTTGCATTGCTTGATACCATCCTCGGCCCGTTTAAGGCGGACTTTACCGATTTTGGTTCAACAGAACCTTATACTCAACCGCATGCATATTTAGGATTGGCTTTAACAATTCCGATCGTAGTCTAGTTTGCATAGGATGAGTTGAAGCCGTACCTTGTATAGTTTCGGTTTCAAGACGATTTGTCCTGTATTAGCATTTGATGTTGAGACAAATTCTCTTGGTTTGTAGATATTTGTTCTGTATGTTTGAAGATGACCGATGTGATTCAACATTACCGGAGACATTATTACCATCACTCGTATCTCGGTATCGTAATATCCGTATGTGTGATCGACCTTCATAATTACCCGAACCGAGCTCATTTGTCTGTACTTATGGAGCTATTTGATTGAATCTGGTATGATGCAAATATCCCTTTGATATATTGTCTTGTGATTGATCCTTCTTAGTAGAGCTGGAACTAGAAGATAGTACTCCTTTTATCCACTGTTTGTATAGATCAGATCCCTGCTGATATTCAGTATTAAGTGTATGAATAAAGGGAAAGACATTCTCATCAAATATTACATGTCCGCGATGTAGATTTTTCCATTTGTAGGCAAGAGACACTCAGTATCCTTTATGCTTCTCACTATATCCAAGAAAGATACACGTGAGAGATCTTGGATCAAATTTATGCTTTGTGTAGTGCCTGAGACATGGATAACAAGCTGATCCAAACACTCGAAGGTAATAATAATCTGGTGTCTTATTGTAGAGCTGATAGTGAGGTGAATGCATATGTAGTTTTGTTGTGGGAAGAAGATTGATAACATAGACTGCTGTTTTGAATGCATCTACCCAAAATTTCAGTGGTACTCTAGCATGATACATCATTGCTAGACCTAATTCAATCACATGTCGATGTTTTCTCTCCGAGACACCATTTTGCTCTGGTGTGTGAGGACACGAGATATACTGCTTGATTCCACACTTCTGTAGATGAAGTTGGAGTTTATTACTAGTGAACTCACCTCCTCCATCACTCTGAAGATTTTGATCTTGTGATTAAGCCGATGTTCTACAAATCTTTGAAACAGAACAAATATCTCATAAACTTCTGACTTCTGTCTCATGGGATATATCCAGCTATACCGAGAGAAATCATCCACAAAAATGACATAGTAGGAGAATTTCTGAACAGATTGAATTGGTGAAGGTCCCCATACATCACAATGTATTCTTTCTAATGGAACATTAGAAATATGGTCCGAGAAGTGAAAAGGTAAAGCTGAGCTTTTAGCAACTTGACAACTGCTACATATATTCTGAGTCTTGGAACTAAACTGAATGAGATTTTGTTTCTGCAGAATCTTCACCGTTTTAAGATTGGTATGAGCAAGCCTTTGATGCCGATATCTTCGCTATTTCATGTTGAGTCTCGTGTGAAGAAGACTTCGCAGCTTTAGGTTCCACACAGTATAGCCCCTTGACTTTCCTTCCTAGCTTCACCGTTGTATGATTGTGATTGTCCTTCATATATACCCCATGTTTGTCAAAAATAAAAGAGCAGTGGATAATCATCTCACGTTTGATACGAAAGAAGATTCTTTGTGATTTCGGGGACTATTAATACATCATTCGGTGGTAATTTGCTATTTTCTGTATTTAATATTCCATTACCAATGCATGAGATTGACAAATGGGATCCATCTCCTATCATGACAAAGTCATTACCACTATATGTATTGTAGTTTCAAGCATACCAGTTCCGAGGTAATGTGTGATGTAGCCCCGTATCCGGATACCATTCCGAACCACAGGTTCTTCAATGTACCGCCGCTAATGTAGTTGGTATTTCATCTGTCTGGTACGAGTTGTCAAACCTATACCAACATCTGAGTGCTGTGTGACCTGATTTCTTACAGATCTGGCATTGCAAAGGGCCATTATTTGTAGGCTTTGTGGTCTGTGTTTGTCTATCACCATTTGAGCTTTGTGGTGGATAAGACCTAACACTTTGATACCTTTGTGCAGATTTGAATATGGCCGAAAACCTTGTCCATAGCCGGACCAATCATCCTTATTAACTCCGACCTTGCCGAGTTGAATACAAAGTTATTCATCTTATTCGTTGATTCCTTCCGGTTCTGCAAAATTATTTCCATACTCCCTTCTAACAAAAGACCGACCTCTCGCCATAGCTAACTTCTCCTCGAAAATCTTCTTTGATTTCTCGGGATTGATTCTTTGCCGACTTGTTCCAGCTTTCCTTTGCCCATAATAGGCCAAGTTAGAATTATACTCATTCATAGAGTATGTTTGTAATCGGGTTTCAAACCTCTCGAGTTGTGAGATAACTTCATCATACTCTGGCTGAGGCTTAAGACAATACATGGTTGTCCTGAAAGTTTCATATTCAGGACCTAGCCCTTCTAGTACGCCAAACATTCTAGTTATATCATCAACAGGCTTTCCAATTGCATTCAATTGATCACAAATGGTTTTGAACTCTCGAAGATATTCGCTTAGTGATCTGCTTTCTTTCTTGCGGGCTTGAAGTTTTCCTCTTAACTCAAACTCCTTTGCAACAGTTGTAAAATCTATTCATGAGTGCCTCACATACTTCAAGTGAGGTTTCTAAGCCAATTATTAGACTTAGAATATTTTCTCGTCTTGCACCACTTATCCAGATGATATAAGCTGATCGGTTTTATCCAATCCGGGTGATCGGGTTCATCATTTCTCCTGTCTCGCTTAGTATCAATCGATTTGAGGTAATGTTTCACCATTGATAAAACCAATTAGATCTTGGCTTCTCGGAAATCTGAATTGAATTGAGCTTGCCACAACAAAAGTTTTCTTCATTCAACTTGATGGTAACGAAGTTAGCTATATTCACATGAATAGGGAAAGGATACTTCTGCACTCTAGTTGCCATTCTTCTATCTTCGAGATTTTGAAGATTCGAAGATAATCCAAGAAACTTTGAAGGTAAGCTACCTAAGAGATATCGTGGATCTTTATACTATCATGCAAGTAAGAACATATCGGATCTAACATACCCAGTAATCCGCTCCGATACCATGAGAAGAAATTGAATACGTAACAAGATCTTGAACAATCAATGAGAATACCTCGACTTCGATATATCTCTTCTTCAACTTCAAGTTCATTCTTTACACGATATTCTCCACTTCCCAGATACAGAAGATGGAGAGAAAGCTCCGAATGAATCAAGAAAAACCAGTGACAGAAAACTAACAATGAACTCTCGCTACTTCTTCTCTCGTTCTCTCTTTTCCTTTTACACTAAATGACGAGCTCAACTATTTTCTGTTATAGAATTGTTACAACAGAATAATATGAAAATCACACGTGCATTTCTTCCGACTGCAGCTCCTTTAATTTGCTTGACTCCGCTTCGTGTTTCTGTTTCTTTGTCCACGGATCGCCGCTCCGCCGTCATGGATCGCCACTCATCGGTTTAATTGGATCACCAATCTCACAACCTTCCTCTCGTTTCAGCTTCCTCTGTTCCATTGCTTCTTCAAGTTTGGCTTTTCTACTGTCACTGACTTTTATGCTCTTCTGATCTTTCAATACCTGTTTAATTCCTCTAACACTAGATGATGGGTTTTGCGGAGAGGGAGGAGGAGAACGGCAATGGGCGCGTGGTGGGAAAGGGGGAAGTTTTCTCGAGTGGGAGTGAGGAGGGGAGAGAGGACGACAGAGTCAACCTGGACGACATGTGTCACCGGTGAATGGGGAGAAAATATTGGGTGGGTTTTACCCTCCACGTAAGTGGTGGGTAAAATCGTACCTAATATTTTCTCGACCTGCCGCGGTCGAATTATATATGATGCCAATTAAATAAATTAAATTAAATTCGACTCAATTCTAAAAGGTCTGAGTAAAAGATAATATTTTTAGCGTGGCCTTGTTGTTTGCATTAGTGGCGACGAGACGAGACGCTAAAAAGGACATTTGTCGCCAAAGGGGGGCATCGACCTTTTTGTTCGCATTAAGCCTCTTCACGTTCATGGACAGAAGTCCCGGTTCCGGAGAGACTTCGGTCGCTCGGTCCAGAGATTTGGCGAACTCTCGCCGCGCGGGGAGAGAAACCGGCGGGGGTTGGGGATCCTGCGAGCGACAGAAGGTGCGGAGAGCGAAGAAAGAAAGAAGAGGATAGAAAGAGAGAGAGAGTGGGGCGAACGAACAGTAGACAAGAGATAGAGAGAGAGAGAGAACGGGGTGTCGTGTCTTTTCTGAGTGGGTATGTTTTGATTTTTTTGCGCAGCTCCAAAAACAAAAACAAAAATGGAGGAAAAATGGCGAAAAGGGAGAAAAAGGAGGGAGGATGGAGAAGCGACCGAGGAAGAGACAATTGAATTTGAGCGCGGGCTCGAACGGACCAATAATGGAGGGGGAAAGGAAAAGGAAAGGGGGCGGCTTTGGTCATCTTTCTTTTAAATAGGGGCCTTAACCGGGTCATTGAAAGGACGGATATGCCCTCGGAGGATCGTGGGAATTCCCATCCTAGAGGATTTCTTCGAGCTGTAGCAGCAGCTGCATCGCGCGGGTATCATCGTGATGTGACACTGACATCTCCGAGGTCCCCCGTCGCTCTCCCGGAAAAAGCAAATATATTAGATAAAGACCCATGAATTTTTTTTAAAAATTTCATTCGACAAATTTCTTTTGCTCGGTCTTTTTATTCGATTGGGAAAAAGTTTGGCTAGCCGATGGGCCGATAGCGACGGGCACGTGCGTAGGTCGCTCCTAGCTCATTATCCCATTGCCCTTTTGCGATTTCTTTGTTGGAGACTAATGGGGCTTTCAAAAAAATTATATGGGCGTCGGCGGGAAAAATATTCTACGTGATTTATGTTAAATGTGGCTTCTAGAAATATCACATGCGACCAACCGATGCTGCTCGGTGTTAACCTGCTTGATTTAAAATCATAAGGGAGGATGAGAAAAATATGTGCTCTTTTTTTTTTTTTTTTTTGGATTTGTTCGTGAAAATTGTCAACCACTCGCTAGCAACAATAATAGTGCCGCTTGATAGTTTTTTAATAATGCATTAACGAGTTTACTACATGGAGGCTCGTCTTTCTTTTTTTTCCTTTCTTTTTTTAATATCATTGCGGTCGACTAGTGACATAGTTCCTGAGCCTTTCGGGACCTCTCAGTCGCACATTCGAGTCATTCGGTCGGCCTTCGGCCTCTGGAAACCTCAGTTCGTCTGTAGTGCAAGGTTCGGTCGTGTGGTGGATTAAGATAGCCATGCCTCTTTACTTGACCCACTACTCACTCACGGTCCTACACGGGGAAATTGGGAAAAAAATACAAACCCTAGGAGTCGCAGTTAATACAAAAAATAAAAAGGAAACCAACAAGAATCCAATGGGCAGCCGGACAAGCAAGTTGCGCCCTTTTCCTAGGAAATGTGAGATGCGGACTCATTTCCCTTTTCTTTACCACCTCTTTTCCATTTCCTACTAATTTCACATTTATAACTTTGTGAAAAAAAATCTTACACGGTCCGGGCATTTATTAGCCCAGTGAATATGTTGGCTGTTGCATCCGTGCGGACCCTGCATACGGAACACATTATTAAAAAGCTGTTATCACTGAGCTCATATATACTCGTTCCACGGAAGTATTGCTCACCAAATTAGAAGCAGGAGGAAACAGAAGGGCAAGCAACGATAAGTTAAATGGAAGGGAAATTTTTTTGATAGAATAAAAGGAGAAGCATGGATTGCCCCTAAAATTCTTATTTAAGTATGCTATATTTAGAAGCGGTCTTGCCGATGAACTCTCTCAGGGCACTTATTAACTATAATTAAGGAAACGTATTTACATAACATGAAATAAACAGTATGTTGGAAAAGATAATTTTTCTTTATTGCAATGTTTAGACACTTTTTAATATAATTCTATTTAAAACAATAGAATTTTCAAGATTCTTTTCCTGCATAACACAATGATAATCAATGCTTAGAAGCTGTGAAATCTCCTTAATTAGTTTCTTATGAGCCTTGCAGTAACATTCTTTAATAGAATCAACATAAATGGATGAATGAAAGAGTAGTTAGATCTGTGTAAAATTTCGTTGAAACTATTTTGTTCTCCCTAAGATTTTAGAGACATGATTATCTCAAGAATAACATATTTCAACATGCGTGGGACCGGGATGTTTCTGAGTGTCTTACCAAGTCGAAACTACCCGGAAACCCACATTGAGTTTGATAATAATATTTTTAGAAAAGCATTCACGTATATATCAAATGCACCACACCAGAAATATAAATATTGAATTCTCCAAAAAAAAAAAAAATAGACGGGTGGATTGTGATTGGGCCCTTCTACATTGTAGACAGGCAGCTCTTACCGGTGGTCGGTAAGCACGCAAATCATCTCGGAAGCACGCGTCTCACAAGAACGCATATCATCTCTGCATCGTCATTTCGACATTTTATGCCATGAACATTTCTTCTCTCCTTCCTTCTGCCGTGGCCGGCCATCAGCCCAGGCCAGGCGGGACTCGCCGGGCCGACGAGGTGGGCCCGAGCCCCGGCGAGCGCTTCCCTCGCCAGATCCAGGGAGGCAGGCCAACCCTCGCCGGGGCTCACCCTCCTGGCTGCCGGCAAAAGGAAGAAGATAGAGAAAAGAAAAAGAAAGAAACAATCAGAAAAACAAATGCAGATTTTATGTTCCTTTTGGGACAATCGGTTGCATAAGTAATTTCCATTCTTATTTATATCTTGATTTTAGACAGGGAAGTAGGAAAGCAGAAGCTATGGAAGTCATCAGTAATGGGAGCCAATCGACCAGCAACCGTGCCGATGAAGAGATGAAGAATCGTAACCGGAAAATAAGAGCAGTCAATCTGGGGGGCTGGCTAGTCACAGAAGGATGGATCAAGCCTTCCCTCTTTGATGCAATCCCCAACAAGGACTTCTTGGTACCGTGCTACCCGTATTTGCCCTAGTGTTTTCGTCGCTTTTTTAACCAATGTTAGTTTGGTTTCGACAATTTTTCTGATTCCGGAACTCTGTATAATACGTAGGATGGGACTGGACTTGAATTCAAATCGATGGTGGTTGGTAAGTATCTTTGTGCCGAATCTGGCGGAGGCAGCCGGGTAGTCGCCAACGGGACAGATTCCGATTGCGATTGGAAGACATTCAGGGTGAGTTAGCTTTGAGCAGACAAATAACCTTTGCCTATGCAAACCCATGACGTTAGTTCAGTTGTTAAACAACGAAATTGTGTCTATGGATTAGATGCACGGTACATCAAGTGCAAATAAATTCCATGTTGGGCTGCAACTAGAAGGGTTTTGGCTTATGTCTTACATAGTTTGGATTTGGGTGAAATTATTTCACGGGGAATAAGCTTGAACAATGTTAGGGACCGGACCAATTCAATTACAAAGTTCCCTGTCAGTTAAGTAAAACTCAGATTGTTCAACATTGAAATAGTATGAATATATTATCCTATAGACAACAATTTTCCCACTACAATAAGTGTCAATTTCTGAGAAGATATTCTCGTGCATTGAGCTACAGAAAATATGCTGTGTTTTGTGAGTGCAGCTGTGGAGAATCGACGAGAGGGTCTTCAACTTCAGGGTCGCCAACAAGCAATTCGTCGGCCTGGACTCTGGTGGGGACGGGGTCGATCTAGTGGCTACTCGTCATGAACCAGGAGCTTCAGAAAACTTTGAGATTGTGAGAAACCCGGACGATCCAAGCCGAGTTAAAATCAAAGCTTTCAATGGCCTTTTCTTACAGGTCATCAATCTCTTTCCATTTCCTATATCTTACACAAGACTAATGCTAGATCTATGAAACAGGTTGAGAAATTGCTGCATGAACGTCCTACATGAATTGATATGCGCCCAATCCGTTAAAACTAATCTTCTCAATCGGACGTGAATTATGCTCCACTTATTTGAGAGGCCAACTCAGTTACAGTTCTAGCCAATTGCATTATTTTATAAATCATTTTAGTAAACCAAGGTGGTTCTCTACACGTTGGCATGTTAGACAGAGCCTAGTGAAAACTTTTTGAGACTTATTCGAAGCAAAGATTGAGAATAACTAAGAAAGAAGAGCGATTATGATAGCACAATTTGTTTTGCAGGTAAGGATGAAGGAACAAGTGACAGCTGATTATGATCAACGTGACGAGAGCAATGCATGGGGAGATGAAAACCCATCCGTGTTTGCCATGGAGTTCACTCAAAGATTAGAAGGCGAGTTCCAAGTCACCAATGGCTATGGACCAGACAAAGCCCCCGAAGTCATGAGGGTGCGTAATTATAAAACTTTAATTTGAATATAGTCCAAGTTCAGATTAGACTTCAGGATGTAAACATGACATGCTTTTCTTTCTTTTCTTCTCCCTCTTGAGCTCCTTATCCAAACCTCTCCATATCCGTTTAATCATTCCATCTAAACTAAGTGTTAACATTGTTTATTTGGGGAAGTCCCAATAGCAATCAAGATCCCTGCAGCAACCAAGGGATATAATGAAGAAAAAGGTTTATACTCAATTAAATAACATTCTTCTACCGAAGCAATAATACTTCGTAACTTCAATATTCAATCAAATATTTACGAAACAATAAGGCGATCACACCTATCACATGTCTGTTCGGTGGATATTTATTTTTTCTTTTTATAAGAATATACCGTTACAAACATGGATTCTGCATTAGTGTGTGCATATCTATAACCTAGTAGACTTCGATAAAAGGTATTAATTGATAACAGGAACATTGGAGTACGTTCATAGTGGAAGATGATTTCAAGTTTGTAGCTGAGAATGGATTGAACGCCGTGAGAATTCCCGTGGGTTGGTGGATAGCAAGCGGCTTAAATCCTCTACCCCCTTATGTCGGTGGTTCCTTGGCCTTTCTGGACAAAGCCTTCGCTTGGGCAGAGTAAGTCTATTACCTTCTTCTCTTCATCTTGTTACGCACAAATGCTGTATATGACGTATCAACTACGTTAATTACTTGCAGGACGTATAGGTTGAAGGTCATTATTGACCTGCGCGCAGCACCTGGTTCCCAAAATGGCTGGGCACGGAGCTCGTCAAGAGATGGGTTCCGGGAATGGGGAGAAACGAATGACACCATCCAACAAACCCTCCATGTCATAGAATTCCTCACGTTCCGGTAATTAATTAATCTGTGGTTCACAAACCTTATTTCGAGGATTAGAGATGTCATTCGATTTCGCCTATGTAGATACTCCAAGAGCCTTTATGCGGTTGACCTTCTGAACGAGCCACTCGCCGGGACACTCCCTCAAGAGACTGTCGAAAATTACTACATTGCCGGGCACAATGCTGTCCGCAAGCACTCCCCTACTGCTTACGTGTTCATGTCGTGCATTCTCGGAAACTCCGGGGAGGAGGTGCTGCTCCCCAACGTGAGCGGCCTGGACAGGACAGTTGTGGATGTGCAATGCTATTTTAAGGGCAACACAGGGGACACCATCCAAGATAACCCTCCTTTGCTTTACGAATACTGGCTTGCCGAATTGGGAAGTCCCACTACATCAAATGGACCTCTCATTTTTGTGGGTAAGTCAAACCTATAACAAAATTGTCGTGGCATTGATGCCATATATTGTTGCATACTAAATTTTCGTGTGTGCATGTATATATAAGAAGTGTGGATCTATGATGTAATGTGAATTGCAGGTGAATGGGTAGTGGGCTGGGCTAAAAAAACCAAAGAGGAGTACCAAAAGTTAGCGGAGGATGAACTGGAAGTATACGGAAGAGCCACATTTGGATGGTCCTATTGGACTCTCAAGTGTGCAGAAAACCAATATAGCTTGGAATGGATGATCAAGAATGGGTACATTAAGCTTTAGATATTACCTTCAGATACTATATATATATATGAGCTCTGATTATCTTTGTAAGCTTTAATTATTTTTCATCAAGTTAAACTTTTAGTCATCTTTGAATGAAAAAGCTGTCTAGGCAAACTCTAGAGCACATACGACGCTCTTAATAGACCTTGCAGATTCCGTGAAGATTTTGATAATGGTAATCATGAGACTATCATGACTTTTAATAGATTTATTTTACTGTAATGTAGCTACAAAATGCTATTGTTCCACGTTTGGGAAAATAGATGATTTATTTTTTTCTGTGATGGTAAATTTCAACAAGTACTAGTACGCGTCAAGAAATTATTGGTAAAAAAGATGATTGATTTACTTTTTCCAGCTCACATGCTGGTAACTTACCAGTAATTATAAAATTATCAATTTGCATACTAACTTCCAACTTTTATTTCTATAATTTGTCATTACTTCGATTATGTCGAATTATTAACCTGTAAATCCTAACTTTAAGTCTAAATGACCAACAAGTTTTTTCCTATAATGAAGTTGCAAAATTTAATTGTTCCACGCCCGGGAAATTAGATCGTTTTTACCAGTGATGGTAAATTTTAATAAGTATTGGTAAGTGTTCAAGAAATTATTGGTGAAAAAGATGGTCGATTTAATGAAAGGGACAAAAGAAGCCCTTACCTTTTCTCTTTGATGCACGAAGAGCTGTCCTTAGCTCTTCATCTCCTCCTTCTTGGTCCAAGTCAGCAATGACGGCAAATGATCAGCCATCATTGTTCTCCTTTCTTCAGAGAACGAAGCCAGAGAAGTCGCGCTCGTTCACATGGCCATTCTCCACGCAATGAGAATGAGTGGGGGCAGAAATTTTACATTTTAACTGATAGATGGGTCCGGATTTGTCACGTCGATCAATGTATAATTTAATATATCATCCTAATATTTTCTCGACCTGCCGCGATGAAATTATATATGACGAGAATTTAAACAAATTAAATTAAATTCAACTTGATTCTAAAAGGTCTGAGTGAAAAATAATATTATTAGCGTGGCCTTGTTGTTTGCATTAGTGGCGACGAGACGAGACGCTAAAAAGGACATTTGTCGCCAAAGGGGGGCATCGACATTTTTGTTCGCATTAAGCCTCTTCGCTTAGTCTAGAGATTTGGCGAACTCTCGCCTAGAGGTGTTAAATGGATCATTGACCCATTTATGGAACAATTTCTAGTTAAATGGGTCGTTAATGGATCAAGCTTCATTTTGCAAAACACCTATAATGAGTTTTGAAAATAAAGAGGTGAGATATATGAGTCTTAAATGAGTTAAGACCCCACCAAAAAAATGGGTTAATACCCATTTATCAACCCATTAAAAATGAATCTATTTACGAGAGAGACTTTCTCTTCTATTTAGCTTTTACGAAATATTTTTTTTATAAAAACTGAAATTATAATTATTTTTTTATTTTAATTTTCTTTTTTTTCCTTCTTCTTCCTCCTAAGACCGGCACGGTGATGGTCGGCAACCGGCTGGCGAGCCTCGAGCTCACCGACGTCGGGCGAGAGGCGAGCTCGAGTTCGCCCGATGCCGGCGAGCCTCGAACTCGCCCCGCCGACTTTGGTGAGGCTCAAGCCTCGCCCGATGCCAATGAGGATCGAGCTCGCCGGATCTCGGCTAGGCGAGGCCTCGCCGACGTCCGGTGAGGGCGAGCTCGAGCTCACGGAGAACACTGGCGAGGCTCGAGCTCACCAGACGGCGAGGCGGAGGCCTCGCCGACGTCCAATGAGGGGTGAGCTCGAGCTCGCCCGGGACGTCCCGGCGAGCCTCAAGCCTCACCGATCGGGTGAGGCTTGAGGCTCGCCTAAGACGGCGAGAGCTCGAGGCTCACCTATGGCTAGCTATCGGCCGTCGTGGCCGGCGGTCGGCCAAAGAAGAAGAAGAACAAAAAAGAAAAAGAAAATAAAAATTATATTTTAAAAATAAAAAATAATTAAAATTCGATTTTTTAAATAATTATTTTAGAAATTATAAAAATTGTCCATTAAATTTGTGTTGTATAAAAATATTTTAGTAATACCATTTTTTAAACATATATATAAGAAATAAGCTTTTTTTAAGTTTAGTTAAATGGGTCGGGTATGAGTCGGAAAATTTACATTAAAAGATAAATGGGTCATAAATAGGTTAATGTGTCAATTTGGGTCGGATCACTAATGACCCGACTCAAATCTGACCCGATTCACCTATTTAACTCCTCTACTCTCGCCATGTAGGGAGAGAAACTGGCGGGGGCTGGGGATCCTGCGAGCGATAGAAGGTGCGGAGAGCGAAGAAAGAAAGAAGAGGATAGAAAGAGAGAGAGTGGGACGAACGAACACAAAAAGTAGACAAGAGATAGAGAGAGAGAACGGGGGGTCGTGTGTTTTTCTGAGTGGGTATGTTTTAAATTTTTTGCGCAGCTCGAAAAACAAAAAAAAAATGGAGGAAAATTGGCGAAAAGGGAGAAAAAGGAGGGAGGATGGAGAAGCGACCGAGGAAGAGACGATTGAATTTGAGCCCGGGCTCGAACGGACCTATAATGGAGCGGGGAAGGAAAAGGAAAGGCAGGAGGGGGTTTTGGTCAGCTTTCTTTTAAATAGGGGGCCTTAACTGGGTGATTGAAATGACGCATATGCCCCCGGAGGATTGTGGGAATTCCCACCCTAGAGGATTTCTTCGAGCTGTAGCAGCAGCTGCATCGTGGGTGTCATCGAGATGTGACGACACCTCCAAGGCCCCCTCTCGCTCTCCTCCTCCTAAGTTGCCGCTGGTATCCACCCGGGAGAGTTGGAGTCTATTTGGCAAGTTGCCGAACAGTAATAATTTCTATTATTTTGTTTCTGAAAATAGATTTGGAATAGAAATTCGTTTAGTAAAATTTTTATTCTCGAAAATAATTTTTTATATTTTTGTTTTTGAAAGTAGATTTGAAATATATTCGAAAAGTAAAAAAATTGATTTTTGTTTAGGAATAATTCTAGAATCAACCAACCTATTTTCTCTATTTTATTTTATTTTTTCTTATTCTTCTTCTCTCTTTCTTCTTTTCAACTGCCGCCGCCGCCGTTGCCATCTCGCCACCACCGCCGCTTTCCGCCACCGTTGTCGGTCGCCGGCGACCGATTGGGCAAGGTCTGAGTGAGCTCGTTGGAGGCTCACTAGGTTAGGGCGAGATTCAATAAGCTTGCCAAAGACTAGCCTAGTCGTGGCTCAACCGACAAAGCACGGCCTCACCGAGGTTGGCGACGCCTGGTGAGATCCCCAACCTCGTCTCGGCGGGTTGGTTCTCATCCCAAGATTGGCAACCTAAACCTTGAAGAAGAAGAAGAAAATAAGGAAAAAAAGAAAAAAAAAAAGTAATAAAATAATTTACAAATTAAAAGAAAATTATTTGAAATAGAAATTTTGAAAATGGTACAAACGCAATTCTATTTTTTGGAAATTGAAATTTTGGACGATTCCAAACGATTTAAAATATTTAGAAATTGTTCCTAAGAATGTAATAAAAAAATTATTTATGATAAAAAAAAATTTCTTGAAAACAAACGTTACTAAACGCATCCTCGCGCCTCCATTGAAGCATGATAAGGAATCATTTCCAGAAAAAAAGAAAATATATATTAAATAAAGACCCATGATTTTTTTTTTTAAAAATTTAATTTGACATATTTCTTTTGCTCGGTCTTTTTATTCGTTTGGGAAAAAGTTTGGCTAGCCGATGGACCGATAGCGACAGGCATGTGCGTAGGTCGCTCCTAGTTCATCATCCCATTGCCCTTTTGCGATTTCTTTGTTGGAGACTAATGGAGCTTTCAAAAAAATTATGTGGGCGTCGGCCGGAAAATGTGCTACGTGATTTATATTAAATGTTGCTTCAGGAAATGTCACATGCGACCAACCGATGCTGCTCAGTGTTAACCTGCTTAATTCAAAATAATAAGAAGATGAGAGAAGATGTGCTCTTTTTTCTTTTTTTCTTTTTTGGGTTCGTTCATGAAAATTGTCAACCATTAAGCGCACTAACAAGTTTAATACATGCCGCCTCATTTTTTTTTTTTTTTTTAATATCACTGCTGTCGACTAGTGGCATAGGTCCTGATCGTTTCTGGGCCCCTCGGTCGCACGGCCGAGTCGTTCGGTCAGTCTTCGGCCTCTGGAAACCTCGGTTCGTCTCTAGTGCAGGTTCGGTCGTGCAGTGCATTAAGATAGTCATGCCTCTTTACTTGGTCCACTACTCACTCACCGTCCTAGATGTGGAAATTGGGAAAAAAAATACAAACCCTAGGAGTCGCAATTAATAAAAAAAAATAAAAAAGAAAAAGGAAAACCAACAAGAATCCAATGGGCAGCCGGACAAGCAAGTTGTGCCCTTTTCCCAGGAAATGTGAGATGCGGACTCATTTCCTTTTTCTTTACCATCTCTTTTCCATTCCAAATTTCACATTTATAACTTGTGAAAAAAAATCTTACAGGGCCGGCATTTATGAGCCCAGTGAATATGTTGGCTGTTGCATCATGTGGACCCTGAATACGGAACACATGATTAAAAAGCTGTTATCACTAAGCTCATGTATACTCGTTCCACGGAAGTATTCCTCACCAAATTAGAAACCGGAGGAAACAGGAGGGCAAGCAACGACAGGTTAAATGAATAGGAAATTTTTTTAATAGAATAAAGGAGAAGCATGGATTATCCCTAAGATTCTTATTTAAATATGCTATATTTAGAAGCGGTCTTGCCGATGAACTCTCTCAGGGCGCTTATTAACTATAATTAAGGAAACATATTCACATAACATGAAAAAAACAGTATGTTTGAAATGATATTTTTTTCTTTATTGCAATGTTTAAACACTTGTTAGTATAATTTTATTTAAAACAATACAAGTTTGAAGATTCTTTTCGTGCATAACACAACGGTAATCAATGCTTAGAAGCTGTGAAATCTCCTTAATTAGTTTCTTATTGAGCCTTGCAGTAACATTCTTGAATAGAATCAACATAATTGGACGAATAAAAGAGTAGATAGATCTGTGTAAAATTTCGTTGAAATTATTTTGTCTCCCTAAGATTTCAGAAACATTATTATCTCAAGAATAACATATTTCAACATGCGGGGGACCGGGAAGTTTCTGAGTGTCTTCCTAACTCGAAGTTACCCGGAAACCCACATTGAGTCTGAAAATAATATTTTAAGAAAAGCATTCACGCAGATATCAAATTCACCACGCCAAAAATATAAATAAATGAATGGAATTCTTTGAACAACTAGATTGGTGGATTGTGGATTGGGGTGAGTCACCGTTCTCATACTCCCACCTCGCACCTCGCAAGCACGCACATCATCTCTGCATCGCCATTTCGACATCTTATGCCACAAACATTTCTTCTCTCCTTCCTTTTGCTAGTGACTGGCCCTCAGCCCAGGCCAGGCGGGAATTGCCGGGCCGATGAGGAGGGCAGAGCCCTGGGAGGCTTCCCTCATCGGATCGCTTCTCTTGTCGGATCTGGCGAGATTAGCCCTCACCTAGGCTACGGCAGCAAAGTGATGGGTTTTTATGTTTGATGGGTCTACTTAAGCCCGTCCGCTCATATTGGGCCAAAACTCGACCTAAAAGTGAAAAGCTCATGTAAGAGTACGATTACTGTAAAAGAAAAGGGGGGAGAATAAATCTGTGGTCTAATGACCTCGATGCTATTTATTTCATCACATTTATAAATGATTATATTTGATTTGGACATATCTATTTGATTTCTCATAAATCTGAAGTATTGAGTTATTTTAAAAAGTTTATGAGCTTGGTAGATTATCAATTAGATAAGAAAATAAAAGTATTGAAATTCGATCGGAATCGAGAATATTTATCTGATAAGTTTAACCCTAATGACAAATATTCTAGGGTAGCTACGCTATCAGTTTTTCGTTTTTCTTTTTTTGATCAAAACGCTGTTAATTCGCCAATCATAAAATAAAATATAAAAAAAAGGTTAGGGTACTTTTACTGTTACACTCCAATTCCCAGTAGATGGGAGGGGGACTTAATAGTTTGGTTCACCAGTACAGCGACGTCCGCGTAGTTGCTGATGACTTTCTAAAATCTTAAAAAAAGAAACAATAGTGCAAAATTCGGAAGTGCAGCCAAAATTCTCATCGCATGATCCTATTGATTCGGATCGTGACCCCAACAATCATGATACGAACATTGCAAATGCCACGATTTACCCAAACGTCATGGGCTGATGTGATTGTGCAATTATTTATGGGCACCCCCCTAACGATATGAAAAAACATCCTCCGATTGTCAAGATGTTTCATTTTGTACGAAGCGTGTTGGCTTCCCAAATGGCAAACATTTATAAATATTTTTCTGCTAACAGGTGCTTTAAATAGTTTGGCCATGTAAAATTACAAGATTTCGGACAAAACAAAGATTTTCAAAAGCATAGAACCCCTCATCCTTTTCATTTTTGGAGACGAGATCTCCTTTTTCTTTGCCACATCTTGCCCATTTTCTAGAAATTTCACATTTATGAATTATAAAAGAGTCCTTTGAGTGGACCCTCTATAGGATTCACATTACCCAAAGACTATTATTTACTGGGTTCATATACATCGTTCTATAGAAGTATTGCTCACCAATTAGAGACTTTTGTTTTTGCCAATTAGAGACCTGAGGAGACAAAAAAAGGCAAGCGACGAGAAGTTAAATCAAAAGATTAGATTCTAATAGAATAAAGGATAAACATGGAGTGCCCTTGAGATACTAATTAAGTATATTTTATATAGAACGGGTTTTGCTAGTGAACTATCTAGAGGCACTTATGAACTATATTTAAGGAAATATTTTCATTTTTATTGGACTTACTACACATACATGAAAGACACAATATATTGGAAATGATAAATTTTCTTTGAGAAGGTGAATGGGTGGCCAAGTGGCAAGGGAGTGGAGCTACGAAGGAAGACTACCAGAGATTCGCAAAGGCACAGCTTGAGGTGTATGGAAGGGCGACGTTCGGATGGGCCTATTGGAGTCTGCAGTGGATGATCAACAATGGCTATATACAGCTTAAATCAGTTTACCTATTCGAATAATTTCGGTATTTTCCTACGCATTTACGCTCATATAGTGGATGTTCGTGATAATCAACTGTTGACCTTGGTCGGAGCCCATTAAAGTGGAATAAATAGCTTTTACTGTTTCTGAATGGCTCATGGCCATCGACAAGATTGATTGGAGGTGTATGTAGAAGAAATTATGAACAGGCAAAGCAAGGTCAAGAAAGTAGGCCGTTTGGGATGGTGCTTAGATTTCCTTTTGGGCCAATTTGATTGGATCATGTTAAGGTCTAACATACGTAATGAGACTTAACAGCCCCATGAAAACGGGACCACTCCTTCACAATGTCAAAGCTTTGAGCCACGTTATAAACACACCAGTGCCCTGGAAATTTGCTTCCTTGGGAAAGGCTTCTTGACTTTTAGCACGCCGGTGGGTTTATAATGACACTTTTCAACCTCGAACTTTCGAGCTCCATGTGAACTAACCAGCCCTTACTTAAAAAAGAATGCTCATGTGACTAACTTTAATCCACTATGAGATTAACAGACGTTTTGGGAAAAAAAAATAAGTAACAGATAATTAGAAATTATTATGAAGTGTAATTTTTTTAGAGGTTTTATGGCTTACAAAATGCTATTATTTTTACAGTGACCTAACAACTGTAATTTTAGTACAACTGTTACTCAAATCATATATTTCATTGCGGGTGTTGGACCTTTATGGCAATTATTTGAAGGTAGCTGGAGTTGTCCATCTTTCCACACCAGTTTGCTGATGATAAAATCGAAAAAGGTAGGAAAATTGTTCAATCCATCTTAAATCGATTGTATGGATGTCAATTTAGTCCTAAACTTTTCAATTTTGCCAATTTAGTATTAAATCTTTGTGCGAAATTCCAATATAATCATTCTAGCAAACTTTCGTCGAAAATCGCTAAGTGACAATTTAGCCATCATCAACCATTTTACGTGACACACTATTATGTCAAGGATTTTTAGTGAAAATTGATTAGTAGGATTACATTGGAATTTTGCACTAAAGTTTATGACAAAACTGGTGAAATTGAAAAATTTAGAATAAAATTGACATATGCATAGTGAATTTAGGATTGAATAGATAATTTTCCCCCAAAAAAAAAGGCTAAGGTATTTTTACTATTACAATCTAAATTCCACGTGTGGCATGTGATGTATAGTTTGGTTCATAAGTAGAGTGAAGTGAATGCAATTGATGATGTCTTTCCAGAATTAATGATTGCTAAGATGTTACCATTTGGGACGAAACCTGCTCTTCCACAACTAGGATGACTTTTGTCTGTTCTAATCTAGTAAAGTCTTTTCTTAATGTTGTCAAAAAGCATTGAATCCCTTGTTTTTTTAACACTTCTTGCTCATTTCCTAGAAAAGAAAGAACAAAACAATTATTAAAAAAAAATATCCTTATCGGCGTTGACTGTGTCATATAGGACGCATTTATATCTACAATAATAATTTCTATTTTAAAAGGTTTATGACTAAATTTACATAATTAAAATGTTTAAAGACCAAATTGGCACAAGACAATAGTTTTAGGATTTATTTATTTATTTATAAATTTTGCGAATTATTTAAGGGTAATTGGGCTGTTAGTTTGCCAACCGTATAATAAGGAAAAAGAAGAAGGTAAAGGTACTTTTACTGTTATACTTCGATTTCACATTGGATGATGGGGGGACTGACAGGTTGATTCACAAGTACAATGACGTGAACGTAATTGCTGGTGATTTTCTAGGATCTTGGGCTGATGTGATTGTGCAAGTATTTGTGGACACCCAAATAATATGGAAAAAACATCATCGGTTTGTTCCATTTTGTGCGAAGCGTGTGATTCCTAAACAGCAAACATAAATAAATATTATTTTGGTAACAGGAGCTTCAAATAGTTTGGCCATGTGATTACAAGAGTAGGGGACCGAATGAAAATTCTCAAAAGCATCGGATCCCTCGTTCTTTCTTTTCCTTTTTGGAGACTATTGATCCCTTTTTATCTTTACCCGGTCTTGCCCATTTCCTAGAAATTTCACATTTATAAATTATGAATCTAATATTTATGAGCTCAATGAATTTGGGCTGTCGCATCGATGGACACTTTATAGGATTCACATTATTCGAAGGCTGTTATCAAATATGTTCACGTATATCATTTCACAGAATTATTGCTCACCAATTAAAGAATTTTTTTAAAACTAATTAGAAATTGGAGGAGACAATAAAAGGGCAAGCAACAACAAATTAAATTGAAAGGAAAATATTTTAATAGAATAAAAGGATAAGCATGGAGTGCCATTGACAAACTTATTAATTATATTTTATTTAGAAGAACTCTCTGAAGGCACTAATTAACTATATTTAAGGAAAATATTTTCATTTTTATTGGACTCATTACACATAACATGAAAAGCACAGTATATTGAAAATGATAAATTTTCTTTACTGCAATGTTGTTGTTATAGATATATTTAATAAAACACAATTTTGAAGGTACTTCTTGTGCATAACATAGTGAAAATCAATTTATTGAAAATCGTGAAATTTCCTTAACTACTTTCTTATTAGGAAAAGTATTAGAAAAGTTTTAAACCTATTACATTAGTGTCAATTTAATAATAAACATTTTAATTATGCCAATTTAGTCCTAAACATATTTATATAGTGCCAATTTAGTTCTTTTGGCTAATTGTGGCTGGATATTATTAACATGAACACCAGCTTGTCTAGGTAACATGACCAACGCTTATGTAAACATTTTAAAATAATATTTTAATAATTTTAATAATTTTCTTTTTTCCTTTCTTTTTCTCTCTTTTTTCTTCTCCTCTTTTCGATAGTCAGTGGGGTTGGTCACGCCTAAACGAGGGTGGCCCTTGCCGCCATAGGCAAGTGTTGGACTCCCTCAGTGAGGGTGGCCTTGCTGACACTCGCCCTTGCCCCAATGAGGTCGACTATTGCCTAAGGTGGCACGGGCCACCCTTGCTCAAGCGAGGCTAGCCCTTGCTAGCCACTGGAAAGAAGAGGAGAAAAAGAGAGAAAAAGAAAGGAAAAAGGAAAAAAAAAATTCAATAAGTATTAAAATATATTCATGTCAGTGTCAACTATGCCATATAGGTCGATTGGCATCCACGTCAGCAATAACCAACAAAATTAATCGGAATGACTAAATTAGCATTATGTCAAAATGTTTAAAATTAAATAGGGATAATTAAAAAATTTATGATTAAATTGGCACAAATATAATAGGCTTAAGACTTTTTTTTGTTGACAATTCTGCCGTTTAAAATGAGCACAAAAAAGAAGGTAAATGTAAAATTCCGTTTAATGTATTTCCTTCTCCGTGAGAGCTAAGACACGTTATCATCTTCAGAGAAAATGAGTTCAACGGGCGAGGGACGGGAAGTTTCTGAGTTGAAGTTACGCGGCAACCCATGCTAGAAAAGTCCGCACGAAAAGTCTAAGAGAAATGCACCAAGTCAACCAGAGAAATAGACCAGATCACTAAGTGTGAATAGACAAGCGGCTTGTGCCAACAGGCAGACGACTTAGGCTTCAAGCTAATTACGTGAGCGACTGAATTCTGCCCCAGTCATGCAAGCCCCCGAATGGCAGCTTTACTTAACTATTTCGAAATTTAATTATATGAACATTTCTTACACGAGTACTCTGAGATATGACTTAGTGCGAACTTTATGTGTTCCTTCTGAGGCAATCGGTTGCATAACTGCCTGCTGCCTCTTTTATCTTGATTTTGAGCAGGGAAGTTGAAAAACAGAAGCCATGGAAGTCATCAGCAATGGGATCCGATCAACCCGCAGCCATTCCGGTCACCAGATGGAGAATCGCAACCCGAAAATAAGAGCAGTCAATCTGGGAGGCTGGCTGGTCACGGAAGGATGGATCAAGCCTTCCCTCTTTGATGCAGTCCCCAACAAGGACTTCTTGGTACTTTGCTATACACACTAATCACCTCAGTGTTCTCGTTGCTTCTTTTAACCGATGATTCGTTCCGTGTCGACGATTTTTCTGGTTCTGGAACCATGTATAATGTGTAGGATGGGACCGGACTTCAGTTCAAATCGATGATGGTCGGGAAGTATCTCTGCGCCGAGTTTGGAGGAGGGCGCCGACTAGTCGCCAACAGCACAGGGACTCCTGCTGGGCAACGCCCAGCAGGTTCCGGCTCCCAATGGGAGATATTCAGGGTGAGTAAGCTTTAAGCAGATAAAATATTAAAAATAACAATCGACTGTAAAAACGCGATGTAAGTTCGGCGAACTTGCGTTCCACAGTACCCAAGTGCAAATGAGTAATATTTTTCGGCTACCATCATCCGAATTTTCGGCTCAGGTATTGTATTGTCATCGATGTCATTGGAGTTATCTCACGGGGACACGGGGACTAACATTGAACAGCGTTGGGGACGGAGCCAATGCAATTACGATAACTGGCTTGTTACTTTTACGTAAATAATTCTACCAGTGCTTTGTACTTGTAGCTGTGGAGAATCAACGAGAGACTCTTCAACTTTAGGGTCGCCAACAAGCAATTCGTCGGCCTTGACTCTGGTGGGGATGGTGTCGATCTGGTGGCCACTTGCGATTCGCCGGGAACCCTAGAAACCTTTGAGATCGTGAGGAACACAGATGATCCAAGCCGGGTCAGAATCAAAGCTTCCAATCGCTGCTTCTTACAGGTCATCAATCTCTTCCCCTTCCCTACATCTTTTAGAAGAATAACCACAAATAACCTAAGACGGCAAGAAATTATTGGACGAGCATCATACATATACTGAGATGTACCTGCACAGATAGAACTAGTGAAACCTATATCGCGCCCCCCCGACCAGATTTATTCTAGCGCATGTGTAACGTCCACCAAATAATTGCTCAAGACTAGTCTACTTAAATGGATGTTAAATATAGTCCATTTAATTAAAAGGCCATCTTGATTACGATTCTAGTCCATCGCATCCGTCATAAAACATATTGAGTAAATAAATGTTATCCCTTACATAGTGACGTGTTAAGTAAAGACTAGCGAAGTGAAAACTTTTCGAAATTTATTTGAAGCAGAGATTGAGAGAAACAACAAAAAAGATTAATAAGATAACACTTTATAGCATCAAGTGATGCGAATAAGATCTTCTAACAAATGATCAATGGGGACTTAATATACAATAAAAAGAGAGTGATTAGAATGTGTTTTGCAGGTAAGGACAGAGGAACGAGTGACAGCTGATTATCAATGCGACGAGAGCAATGTGTGGAGAGATGAAGACCCATCTGTGTTTGTGATGAGCTTCACTAAAAGATTGGAAGGCGAGTTTCAAGTCACCAATGGTCTTGGACCACAAAAGCCCAGAAGTCATGAGGGTACGTAATTATAAAACTCATATGTGAATATAGTCAAAGTTTGCACTTCTCAAATTGATAATTAATCAAATTATTTTTTTTATTGCCAGATTATAGCTTTAACTAAACTCATTCCATTGTATTTATTTATTTTTAATCTTTTTGGTATTTTGGCTTTGAACGAGTTTTCTTTTTAAAGGAACAAATTCTAACCGGTGTTTATTAATATCTGTCATAAATAGGAGATGCAGCAGCTGCTAGAGTTTCCTATGACTCTCCTATGCTCCTCATAGGGTCTTCATTCCCGACAGCATAGTAATCTTACTTAGCATATATTGCTATGTAAAATGATGGAATATATAATACAAAATGACATCATATGATTTGGTAATAACCTACTCTTACCAAGCTCAAGTAACTAATTACTGAACTTAGCTAGAGGTGAAACGCTTGGACATAGTGTCAATACTTATATGCCGCATCAACTTACTTGTTGGAATCTTCGCAATGGAAACAGCAATTTGTGATCCTGCTGCAAGAAATTCTCATTTACGTAATCTTGACCTGACGTGTTGGGTTCTTTCATGGTACATGTCAAGTATAGCGAAACCATGGGTCTGTATGCCTATTGTCTGTAAAAAAGTAGCAATCATGGCAACGCATGGACACAGCTACCCGTTTATAGACGAGAAATACCTGATCTAAGAAGACTGATTTATAAAATTAATTTGTTAATTAGGGTGCCAAATTGGGATTAGTTGTTGAATATGATTTTCCTATTTACATGGGTAAGTTTTGCCTGAACTTGGATCTACCGAACCAATTCTATTATGGCCGTCCATGTTATGAGTTTTATATGTGGAACTCACAAAACGGACACCTATAATTGACTTTATTCATTGGACTCAGTTTCATATACAAGATATTACCTATTCAAAGGCTTACTTGCAATTTGACATATAACTAAGTAAACTGATTCGATATGCTAGTTAATAACTCTAGCAACGCACTTTTCCAATAGCAAAAATAAATTTTCTAAGCAATCATCTGTCCAAAATTTTTAAGCATTTTCATATTAGTCTGAGTACGCTTCTTCTCCTTTTATTTGTTTTATTAAGAGTGTAACCATGACAGGCTTTTCTTTCTTTCTTTTCTCTCTTGAGCTCGTTATGCGGACCTCTCCATTCCCTTTTAGTCACTCCATCTAAACTAAGTGTTAATATTGTTTACTCGGGAAGTCTCAAGAGTG